>NW_020525091.1:0-20906 GCF_003368295.1 Carassius auratus | reverse complement strand
ACATTTTCAGATTTCCTGGAGATATTTTGTATTTTAATTGTTTATTAAATCATATCAAAATAACTTTTTTATTTTATTTTTTATTTTTATACACATGCGCGAGTCTCTGTAGCGGCGGGGCCAGAATGATTGGCAAGTCTTCGGCCCAATGAGTGTTCGAGTTAATGGGCCAATCAGCGCGAAGTTCATAGCGGCTCGGCCAATAGAAATCCATCTGGTTTTCATTTTAAATCCAGGCGGTTAAAAAAAATAAACGGAAGCGCAGAAACACAGACACAAGAGCACATAATCGTGATGCAGGTACAATAAACAATTATTAATTATCTTATCTGACATAAGCGCGCGTATATAAATATCTGTTTATATATGTTTGTGTGTTTAGGAGATGTTAGTGTCGTTCAGGGACTGATCTGTGTCAAATCAGAGTCTTTTATCATTGTCCTAGAGCAGCGAGCGCTAAATATTAACGTTACACAGACGCTGAATATTATATATTAGTGATGTGTTTTCATGTTTATGTTTCCCATCCGCGAGCTGGTTGTGTTTTATTGATGTACGTGCGTGTGTGTTGAGTTTGACATGTCTTTTTTTCAGAATAAAGAGAATAAGGGACCGAGAGTCTTCCAAACACAGGTGAGGCGAAGCGAGTTAATTCTGTTTCATTAGAGTTTAGAGAATCAGTGTTGTTCTGATGACCTGTGTGTGTGTATGTGTGTGTGTGTGTGTGTGGCTCAGGTTGCTACTGTTGGTCCTCTCAGAGTCGGCATGAATCCAGACACACACACTCTTTCAGGTAAAAGCTCGAAAACAATGTCCAAGCGCTGTTTATAAACGAGATGTGTGTTATTATGGTCCTCATCCGGGTCTTTGTGGTGTCTGCTAACTAGTGCACTAGATTATAGAGGTGTTCTCACTGCTGATAATCCATCTGTTGGATGTCTCTAAAGGATTAGTTCACTTCCAGAATAAACCTCTGATCATTTACTCACTCTGAAGCTGACAGCGATTGACTCGGTCTCTGGTGGTCTTCTTTCAGGTCCTGGGAGAGTTCCCGTGAAGTCCAACACAAAGTGAGTTCAGTCTCTGCTTTATCACGCTTTTATTCTTGCTGAAGATCAGGTCAATCTTACACAAAGTGATGCTCCTCCTCAGGATTTCTGTCTTGTCTTGTTTTCCAGTACAAATATAACGAGCTGTGTTGACTTGAGATGCACAATAATGGACTAAACATTAACATCTTAACGATTTTAAACAAGACACATCTACTGGAGAAGCACGAATGTCTAATCAGAGTTACTTCTTGTTTTGAGCACAGAAAGCGAGTCTCCATGCGTCACTGTGCTTCTCCAATAAATGTCTTGATTTGAGGACCTTCAGATATTTTACCTGCCGTTCTGGTTCACCAGGAGGTTCTCCATCAAAGACTTCGACATCGGCCGTTCCGCTGGGGAAGGGCAAGTTCGGTAACGTGTATCTGGCGCGCGAGCGGAAGCTGAAGGTGATCGTGGCTCTGAAGGTGCTCTTCAAGTCTCAAGATGGAGAAAGGAAGGAGTGGAGCATCAGCTGCGGAGAGAGATTGAGATCCAGTCTCACCTCAGGTGTGTCTCCGTCCTTCAGACGCTCTTCAATGGACCCTGCAGGAACTAAAACCGTCTGTTTTCCAGGCACCCCAACATCCTGCGCTTCTACAACTACTTCCAGGACAGCACGCGAGTGTTTCTGGTTCTGGAGTTCGCTCCTCGAGGAGAGATGTACAAAGAGCTGCAGCGCTGCGGACGCTTCGACGACCAGCGCACGGCCACCGTGAGTCTCTCTCACACACACACACACACTCCTCCAGCCCCGTCTGACGCTGCTCTTGTGTCTGCAGTACATGGAGGAGCTGGCGGACGCTCTTCTGTACTGTCACGAGAAGAAGTGATCCACCGAGACATTAAACCGGAGAACCTTCTGCTGGGATTCAGAGAGAGCTCAAGATCGCAGACTTCGGCTGGTCCGTCCACGCACCCTCTCTCAGGTAACCACACACCACCCAGAATGCACCGGGACAAACATCTACACACTCACAAATCTACACTGCACTTGAACATGCATGGTGAAAAATTGATGCAAGTGGACAAACGAAGCTGCTGTTTTTCTGACCTCACTGGCAGATATTAATGTTTTAAGCATTTTTCAGAAAACAAGACTTTATCTTCAGTCGTTCTGCTGTGTGTGTGTGTCTCTCTATCTCTCAGACGGCGGACCATGTGTGGGACTCTGGACTATCTTCCTCCAGAAGATGATCGAGGGTCACACTCACGATTGAGAAGGTGGATCTGTGGTGCATCGGTGTGTTGTGTTACGAGTGTCTGGTGGGAAACCCTCCGTTCGAGACGGCCAGCCACACAGAGACATACAAGCGCATCACTAAGGTCTGTCTGCACAGAGCATCATGGGAGCGTTTCACACCGTCTGTCTGTCAGCTTCAGGCTCCAAGGGATGCTTTCATTTTTAAAATCTTAGTTTTTTTTTTTTTTTCAGTAAATTTGTTTTGGTGCATTAAGCAGAAAGTTAGTGTTCTCTAACCTGTCAGAACATTAATATTTTTCGAAATCTTGTCCTCAAGTATGGTGTTTTTGGTTTTGCTCCGTGTGTGTGTGTGTGAGAGCAGGTGGATCTTCAGTTCCCCAAGCTGGTGTCTGACGGTGCTCGTGATCTGATCTCCAAGCTGCTGCGTCACAGTCCATCCATGCGTCTGCCGCTCAGGAGCGTGATGGAGCATCCCTGGGTCAAAGCCAACTCACGCCGCGTCCTGCGCCGTCTGCAACACAAACCACTGACACACACTGCTCCAGGACCTGTTTGAGACACGCAGGCCTGCTGTGAGAGCTGCATGTCACACTGTCAGAAACACCTGATCGAGGGCCGGATTCACTCTGTGTGTGTGTGTGTGTGTGTGTGTGTGTGTGTGTGTGACCGTTAACAATCTGTTTCACTCTGTCTTGTCTCACTGTTGTGTTCATATCCATGTTTTACAGTCTTCTGTGAATGTGTGTCTTATACGGAGTCTCTCAGACATACAAATAAAATCCTTTGTATGTTTGGAGTTGATTTGCACAAACTCAAGTGATTATTAAACTGCTTTAAAACGTATCTTTCTGTATCAGTTTCTTCTGAAAACACTGCAGCCGCTAGTATCATGAATTACTTCCTTTTCCTTGTATGTACTGATAAAGTTAGTGACAGTAACTACTGAAATATTGACTGGGGTTTATTTAATTTATTAATAAATGATTCATTATTGATTATTATTTTGGGGTTTATTTAATTTATTAATAATAAATTAAATTTATTAAAAACAAGATCTTTTGAGGAATATTGCTAAGCAAATAGTTGATGGTAGTATTCGTGTAATTCAGTGGCTCCCATCTACTGTTTAATTGCCAGATTTTATACTAAACATGAAAAACTGACACGTTTGGAATTTGACAGCGCGTGAGAGACCGTTTAATTTTTTTTAAGTGAACTAACGTTATCGCTTTAGCTTGTGTATATAAATATTAGATTGGATTCTACAAGCAGTTTTGCAAAACGATTTTCGTTCTTATTGGCAGGGCTTGGTCATTAAAAATGGTAATCTTTACCGATAACACAAAGGTATTCTAATAACAATTTTTCTTTCTGATTGAGTTGTCGAGAAGCGTCCTGAACAGCGGCTGCTCACAGGTAGCGTGGCCGAGCGGTCTAAGGCGCTGCGCTCAAGCTGGGGAACAATAGTCCGTCAAAGACGGGGAAGAAGGGAAGAAAAGAGGGAAGGAAGAAAAAGAGAAGGGGAAGAAGAGAAAGAAAAAATGAAGAAAAGAAAGGGTGAAATTTGATGTTCAAAGACGGATCTTCCTTAGCATGCGCGCAGTGATACATCTTCCGGTTTCTTCTTGCGGTAAATTCGCGCATTTATATTACACTGTTTTCTATTGCAGGTGCTCCCCTCGACGCGGGTTCGAATCCAGCTAAAGACAACTTTTTGTTTTATTGTTAATTGCTTTAAATAAATGAAGTTTCAAGGTTAATTAAATGTATATATGTGCTTGTTTGATATTTTTTTATTACATTTTAATACACCAATGGAAATGTGTTTTGTTATTATTAGTTATTTAGTAGTTGTTGTATTATTTTTGTTATTAAGCATGTTATTATGTGTAGTTGTATTCATATTTATTTTAAGCATGTTATTAGTTGTGATTTTATTGATATTAAATCAGATTTTTTTTAAGGTTACATTCATTCAAGACACCTTTAAATCTGTCATTTTTAATTAAAAAAGGATGCAAAAATAGTCATTATTATGCTTAAAAATGTCTGTGACAAATGACAAAGTGCAAATTATCTTTTTATAGGAATACGTTCTATTGTTGCAGTGTACTGATGAAATGTTTACTAAAGTACAAATAAAAAGCAATCATTCTCTTTTTTTTTTTTTTTACAATTATGCCAACATAACAGTAATGAATATTAAACAAATTAAATTTATATAAGTTTTCAAAAAAAAAAATTTAAAAGGGAAATAAAAG
Source organism: Carassius auratus (assembly GCF_003368295.1). Lineage (NCBI taxonomy): Eukaryota > Metazoa > Chordata > Actinopteri > Cypriniformes > Cyprinidae > Carassius > Carassius auratus. Next base: position 16,353 of record NW_020525091.1, on the reverse strand, counting down.
GAAAATAAATGTAGAAATCAAAACACATTTCTCAATTTGTTTTTTTATTTATTTTACAATTATGCTAATAGAAAAGTAATGAATATTAAATGAAGTTTTCAAACAATAAATTAAAAAGGTAAAAGTAAAAGTTAAATAGGATTAAAAAAGCAAGTTAAATAAAATAATGTTAGACACAAATATTAACAATAGTGAACTATATTTAAACAACTATATACACACAACAATAAATAAAAATATATAGTGTATACATTATTTGGGAGAAGGTTCTCCGGATTTACTCTAACCACTTTTCTTTTGTAATGTTCTCAGTCTGTGGACAGTATATACACCTTGCCCCTGTACTGGCTATGTCCCGTTGCACTGGTTTTGAATTTTCCACACTTCCTGCAAGTGTTTGCCTTGTAGGGTCTCTTGGGCATGGTTTGTGGAGCTGGTTGTGAATTGGTGCTCTGCAAAATAGGCTGTAACAGTGGCATCCTATGGACCGCTGACAGTCTTTGAACCATTTGTAGACCCTGGAACACTGGCACACCCTGAAACATCGACAAAAATATGGTTTTCTGGTATTAAAAGAAAAAATTGAACAAGTTTAATAATTCGTACAGAATGGAACGTGAAAAGTGCCTTTATAGAATACTTTATACATTATGCCATTACTTACAGAGACAGTACTGCTTGGTATAGAGGCACAAGACAATGCTGCGCTGGGTTGGTCTTCAACCTGAGAAGGTCTCCTGACCACACTAAGATTTGGCTTTGCTGCAGCAATGTGAGAGCCAGTAAATCTTGGTTTGGTAAATCAAAAATGTGAGAAGACAGAATGTGTTATAATAGCAAGAATTACGATTTATATTAATATTACTATTTTAAGTAAATGCAGGTTTTTAAAAACATTTCTTTCTGAATAGAAGTGTCATCCATATTTATTAGCAGTATTGACTCCTGAAATTACTACAAAGTATTTGCATGATGGAATAATTGTTAATGTGTACAGTTAATGATAGCCAGCATCTATGTGGTATGTTACCTGAGATTGAGAAAGAAAGATAATGTAGCTTTAACACATGAGAAGTATTGAGAGGGATGCCATGAGGGACATGAGTCTAGTCTCAAGAGAGAAAGCAAACAGGTTACATTCTACATTTATCCTTGACCATGTGACTTAAACCAAATCTGAGATATTCAAACTGACCATTCAGCAGACAACAGGTGCCCCCACTGTACAAGAGGGGTGACAATTAGTAGGTCTCAGCCAGCATCTCATAGCATTCTTGCTTTTTCTTTTTTTCTTCATCTTACGTTCTGAACTTTCTTGAATTTTAATTGAGCACATTCTTAAGTGGTATTATTAAAAAAGTTAAATAGTAATTCTTACCATTGAAAATTGTGTTGCAACTCTTGCTTCCACAGGTGCAGTAGGCTGGGGCCGGGGCAGGGGCATGGGATGAGGCTGGGGGTCAGGCTGACTCTGCTCCATGGCCTTCTTTGCTGTTTCAGCATCATGAGGTTCTTCCACCACCCTTTGTGCTGGTCCAGTAGAGGCTTAAGACGAAAAAAAAAAAAAAAAAAAAAAAAAAACCCTTAATACATAATTCAGAAAGAAACCTTTTCAGTAAATATACTAATGATACTAATAAAAAACATGCATTTCAGCACACCTCCAAGCAAGGTTTTTTGGCCACGAGACAGCATCTGACATTTCTCTATCTGTAAGCATTATAACAAATATAATGCACAATACAAGTGAGTCCCTTAAGAGAGCATAAAATACTTCATTAAATTCATATATTTATTCATTCATTCATTCATTTCTAGGACACAAGTCCCATTTATCTTATATATAATGTTACAACTGGTATCTCTATTTAGAGGAGAAAGATACAAGACAGGAACATTTCTTAAAATACCTGCAACATTACATAAATGTCTATAAACAATTATTACACACTCTGGTTTGCCCTGTTGAAAGCCATAACATAACACAACCATCACATTACATCGTTCAAATGAATGGGACCAGGTAAATGTTTGTTCTGAAGCCTGATGTGTTGTTCTCTTATGCAAATACACTAAACCAAGATACTAATAATGTTCGATTACGATTATTTTTTATTTTTATACATCTATAATGCAAAGGTAACAAACACTCACCCATTGACAAATCTCGTACCACTTTTTATGTCGAACTACGCGACAATGACCCTTGTCATAGGTCACAAACTTGAGTAATTAACCTTTTTTACCTCTGACACGCCCCCTGAGGATGATGTCATTCTTTCGTACACCTTCGGCACGGTTCGGCAACTTGATTGACACCTGACTAGAAGCGCTGACCCCTCCACCTAGCGGTGAGACGCGGAAACGTGCCGTCGAAATCCCCCTGCTCTCTGATTGGTCAAATGTCACGAATGTCAAGATAATGTTATAAATTGCGCTTTTTGATTGGCTGGAAATGTTAAGGCGCTTCGACGCGATTGGTCCAAATGTCATAGCGCTTCGATGCGATTGGCTGCGCAGTTCGACATTGCTCAACATTTCTGAAATTATGTCGGACTATCCTTCGTCAGCTAGCGCTCAAGCTGGGGAACAATAGTCCGTCAAAGACGGGGAAGAAGGGAAGAAAAGAGGGAAGGAAGAAAAAGAGAAGGGGAAGAAGAGAAAGAAAAAATGAAGAAAAGAAAGGGTGAAATTTGATGTTCAAAGACGGATCTTCCTTAGCATGCGCGCAGTGATACATCTTCCGGTTTCTTCTTGCGGTAAATTCGCGCATTTATATTACACTGTTTTCTATTGCAGGTGCTCCCCTCGACGCGGGTTCGAATCCAGCTAAAGACAACTTTTTGTTTTATTGTTAATTGCTTTAAATAAATGAAGTTTCAAGGTTAATTAAATGTATATATGTGCTTGTTTGATATTTTTTTATTACATTTTAATACACCAATGGAAATGTGTTTTGTTATTATTAGTTATTTAGTAGTTGTTGTATTATTTTTGTTATTAAGCATGTTATTATGTGTAGTTGTATTCATATTTATTTTAAGCATGTTATTAGTTGTGATTTTATTGATATTAAATCAGATTTTTTTTAAGGTTACATTCATTCAAGACACCTTTAAATCTGTCATTTTTAATTAAAAAAGGATGCAAAAATAGTCATTATTATGCTTAAAAATGTCTGTGACAAATGACAAAGTGCAAATTATCTTTTTATAGGAATACGTTCTATTGTTGCAGTGTACTGATGAAATGTTTACTAAAGTACAAATAAAAAGCAATCATTCTCTTTTTTTTTTTTTTTACAATTATGCCAACATAACAGTAATGAATATTAAACAAATTAAATTTATATAAGTTTTCAAAAAAAAAAATTTAAAAGGGAAATAAAAGGAAAATAAATGTAGAAATCAAAACACATTTCTCAATTTGTTTTTTTATTTATTTTACAATTATGCTAATAGAAAAGTAATGAATATTAAATGAAGTTTTCAAACAATAAATTAAAAAGGTAAAAGTAAAAGTTAAATAGGATTAAAAAAGCAAGTTAAATAAAATAATGTTAGACACAAATATTAACAATAGTGAACTATATTTAAACAACTATATACACACAACAATAAATAAAAATATATAGTGTATACATTATTTGGGAGAAGGTTCTCCGGATTTACTCTAACCACTTTTCTTTTGTAATGTTCTCAGTCTGTGGACAGTATATACACCTTGCCCCTGTACTGGCTATGTCCCGTTGCACTGGTTTTGAATTTTCCACACTTCCTGCAAGTGTTTGCCTTGTAGGGTCTCTTGGGCATGGTTTGTGGAGCTGGTTGTGAATTGGTGCTCTGCAAAATAGGCTGTAACAGTGGCATCCTATGGACCGCTGACAGTCTTTGAACCATTTGTAGACCCTGGAACACTGGCACACCCTGAAACATCGACAAAAATATGGTTTTCTGGTATTAAAAGAAAAATTGAACAAGTTTAATAATTCGTACAGAATGGAACGTGAAAAGTGCCTTTATAGAATACTTTATACATTATGCCATTACTTACAGAGACAGTACTGCTTGGTATAGAGGCACAAGACAATGCTGCGCTGGGTTGGTCTTCAACCTGAGAAGGTCTCCTGACCACACTAAGATTTGGCTTTGCTGCAGCAATGTGAGAGCCAGTAAATCTTGGTTTGGTAAATCAAAAATGTGAGAAGACAGAATGTGTTATAATAGCAAGAATTACGATTTATATTAATATTACTATTTTAAGTAAATGCAGGTTTTTAAAAACATTTCTTTCTGAATAGAAGTGTCATCCATATTTATTAGCAGTATTGACTCCTGAAATTACTACAAAGTATTTGCATGATGGAATAATTGTTAATGTGTACAGTTAATGATAGCCAGCATCTATGTGGTATGTTACCTGAGATTGAGAAAGAAAGATAATGTAGCTTTAACACATGAGAAGTATTGAGAGGGATGCCATGAGGGACATGAGTCTAGTCTCAAGAGAGAAAGCAAACAGGTTACATTCTACATTTATCCTTGACCATGTGACTTAAACCAAATCTGAGATATTCAAACTGACCATTCAGCAGACAACAGGTGCCCCCACTGTACAAGAGGGGTGACAATTAGTAGGTCTCAGCCAGCATCTCATAGCATTCTTGCTTTTTCTTTTTTTCTTCATCTTACGTTCTGAACTTTCTTGAATTTTAATTGAGCACATTCTTAAGTGGTATTATTAAAAAAGTTAAATAGTAATTCTTACCATTGAAAATTGTGTTGCAACTCTTGCTTCCACAGGTGCAGTAGGCTGGGGCCGGGGCAGGGGCATGGGATGAGGCTGGGGGTCAGGCTGACTCTGCTCCATGGCCTTCTTTGCTGTTTCAGCATCATGAGGTTCTTCCACCACCCTTTGTGCTGGTCCAGTAGAGGCTTAAGACGAAAAAAAAAAAAAAAAAAAAAAAAAAAACCCTTAATACATAATTCAGAAAGAAACCTTTTCAGTAAATATACTAATGATACTAATAAAAAACATGCATTTCAGCACACCTCCAAGCAAGGTTTTTTGGCCACGAGACAGCATCTGACATTTCTCTATCTGTAAGCATTATAACAAATATAATGCACAATACAAGTGAGTCCCTTAAGAGAGCATAAAATACTTCATTAAATTCATATATTTATTCATTCATTCATTCATTTCTAGGACACAAGTCCCATTTATCTTATATATAATGTTACAACTGGTATCTCTATTTAGAGGAGAAAGATACAAGACAGGAACATTTCTTAAAATACCTGCAACATTACATAAATGTCTATAAACAATTATTACACACTCTGGTTTGCCCTGTTGAAAGCCATAACATAACACAACCATCACATTACATCGTTCAAATGAATGGGACCAGGTAAATGTTTGTTCTGAAGCCTGATGTGTTGTTCTCTTATGCAAATACACTAAACCAAGATACTAATAATGTTCGATTACGATTATTTTTTATTTTTATACATCTATAATGCAAAGGTAACAAACACTCACCCATTGACAAATCTCGTACCACTTTTTATGTCGAACTACGCGACAATGACCCTTGTCATAGGTCACAAACTTGAGTAATTAACCTTTTTTACCTCTGACACGCCCCCTGAGGATGATGTCATTCTTTCGTACACCTTCGGCACGGTTCGGCAACTTGATTGACACCTGACTAGAAGCGCTGACCCCTCCACCTAGCGGTGAGACGCGGAAACGTGCCGTCGAAATCCCCCTGCTCTCTGATTGGTCAAATGTCACGAATGTCAAGATAATGTTATAAATTGCGCTTTTTGATTGGCTGGAAATGTTAAGGCGCTTCGACGCGATTGGTCCAAATGTCATAGCGCTTCGATGCGATTGGCTGCGCAGTTCGACATTGCTCAACATTTCTGAAATTATGTCGGACTATCCTTCGTCAGCTAGCGCTCTAAGGCTCCAGTCTCTTCGGGGGCGTGGGTTCGAATCCCACCGCTGCCAACTCTTTTTCAACCAGTCTGATAAGAACGCTATCGGATCCTAAACATACCGATGCCTAAGTGATGCGGTAAAGCTTCGAAACCTCAATCATTTGTATCGAAACTGGATCGGAACGCGCATCAGACTGCCAGAGTCACGCGGTGTCCGTAAACGTGGCTTCACGTCACGATGATCTCTGCAAAACAGTGTCTGGTATTTTTACCTTATGTCGGATCAGCTTGTAGGCATTTTATGAGACATTTGTGGACAAATGTTGGAATGAGTTTGTAAAAGCAGTATTAGTATTGTATTGTTTTTGTCTGTGTTGAGACAGTTTTGACCAGCAGGTGTCACCATATGGCGTGTGAAGCAATTGTTCGTTTCTCCCCTTTTACCAACCGTGAAGTTTCGAAACCTTTGAGAGTCACTTTGAGAGTCACCATTGATTCGCATCGCGTATCTACATGATTTCAGTAAATGAGCCGGCGTTGGGTCATAATTGCTTGGAATAGTTCGCCATTAGCAGTGCATATATGATTTTGACCTGATCTCTGATCAGTTTTATTTGTATTTCACATCTGGGGGCTGATTAAAACACACAAACAAACCCTGCCATTCATACAGACACCTCATATTTAATAGTATCTGTTGATTGCCTTTACTAGATTACACCCTCAGTAATTTGCAATCTGTTTGTAAAAAGTGTTTTATACATGTTTCTGTTGCACTTACGCAGTTTTGACCGGCAGGCGTCACCAGCGTGAGGCGTTTAGAGTGCTTCGAAACTAGGAATCATTTTGCGAATCAATTGGTTCAGTTGATTCAATGTTTCGAAAAGCTTCGCTTCCCCATAGACATCCGTTGCAGCGTGTCCTTTAGATGGCGCTGAATTTCCGCGCGTTTCCTCTTCTTCTTCACCTGTTTCTTGTGCGTTGTATAAACTTCCGGCGGGAGCTTCACTTCTGTAGCGCGCAGCGGCGGTTCGGTTCGTTTCGAAGGTTCCGCTGGCTCGAGTTCAGCCGGTTTCGACCCTGCGATGTCGGCGCTTCACCCCGGAGACCCGCAGCTGGTGTCGATGATCGTCAATCACCTGAAGACCGAGGGTCTGTTCGATCAGTTCCGCAGAGACTGTCTCGCGGACGTGGACACAAAGGCAAAACACGCTCACATTTACCTCACAACAACACCAAAGTACCATGATTTTAACACTGTGTAAACTTGGCGATCTCTGCAGTAGCGTAAATAACCGCGGTGTTTCCGTCTTCTACATCACAGATAGAACTATTAATGTATTTATTTATAATCGATTAGCGAGTGTGAGGATGTCTTGATAAACCGCTTGTTTTTTAAATTCGCGCTGATTTATATTCAAACCTAACGGTCAGTTTATCATCATCATCATCACAATGTAATGTTTTACTATGACATTAAACTCTGCTGCTTGTAAATCAGTGAGATCTTTCTGACAGCAGAGTGGAGACTTATGTAAATATGAGTCTGTGCTCTATATCTCCAGTGATGTGTGTCAGTGAGATGAGATGTAAATGATCCGCACATATAACACAGAGATTGAGAGCTGAAGAAATAAAGGCCGGTATGATACAGTAGAGGTAATGTGATTGTTTTCTTCCTCTCAGCCGGCGTATTTGCACTTACGACAGCGAGTGGATAACTTCGTGTCCAATCACCTGGCAAACCACACATGGAGCCCACAGCTGAACAAGAACCAGCTGAGAAACAGCATCCGACAGCTGGTCCTGCAGTACGTGTCCTGTCCGTCTGTCTGTCTGTCTGTCCGTCTGTGTGTGTGTCCTGAGCTTCACCGTGTGTGTGTGTGTGCGGCAGGTCAGGGATGCTGGAGCAGGGAGTGGACCGGATCGTGGCTCAGGTCGTCGATCCGAAGGTCCATCACTCCTTTCGGCCGCAGGTGGAGCGCGTCGTCCGGAAGTTTCTGTCTCCAAACAGCCACGTGGAGGAGGATGAGCTTCCTCCTGTAGCTCCGCCCCTTCCTGCAGAAATCCAGGAAGCTGAACTTCTGACCGTGGAACCTGGAAGTGATGCTGGTGAGCTTCTCACATCTGAAGAACCCGCTGTCAGATCCTCCAGAACGTGAGTCATGTTTCCTTCTGTTTGCTCTGACAGCTGGATGCTCTGGCGCTGATGATGTCCAGATCCCGGAGACCAGCGGCACTGACCCGAGCCTCGAGCACAGAGACGAGGAGATGGACATCAGCCTCCCCGAGGAGACGGAGGAGCAGCCGGAGGAACCACAGCCTGGGAAACAGGAAGAGGAAGAGGAGGAGACGGAGGAGGTGAAGGACGAGGGAGACGCCGGGAACGGCAGTAAATCCTCAGGGAAGATCCGAGAGGAGAACCGCACAGACACAGACTCCCAGAAACCCTCCAGCGTCAAACAGAAGACCAGAGAGAGACTCCGAGAAGGTACAGCAGACAGAAGAATCCTCTTCATCACTTCACTGAAATAATGAAATAAGAGTTTGAGTCAGAAGTGACTAATAATTAAAGTGAAAGTGTTGATTCTAGAGCGTCTGTGTGTGTGTGTGTGTGTGTGTTAGAGTACTCTCTGGAGGACTCTGATCTGGACGGTCTCAGTGACATCACGGTGAGTTCGGTCCACACCAGCGATCTGTCCTCGTTCGAGGGAGACAGCGATGAGAACGAGCCTCTGTCGGAGTCCACCGAGGAGGGAGAGATCAGCTCGGGGGGTGAGAAGCGCATCACGTGATCAGTGTGTGTGTGTGTGTGTGTGTGTGTGTGTCACTGCAGCGCTCCGACACCTGTGTGTGTGTGTGTGTGTGTAGGTGAGGGGGGCGGGAGACGCCGGCCGGGGACGACTCGGAGAAGAAGCCTCGTGGTGTGAGACAGGGATACGTACACAAGCCCTTCCTGTACTCACGCTACTACAGCGACTCTGATGACGAGGTGACGGTGGAGCAGCGCAGACGCTCGGTGGTGAGAGCACGCCGTGACCTTTGACACGCTACAAACTGTGATGATGGACCTCTTTCACTAAACCCCAGTGGAGCTATGGGGGCTGTGTCACTTGGAAAAGTGCTCTGATGTCAATTTCTGTATAAAGCACTTTAAAAACCACGGTGTACCCTAATGCTACACAGTTTTATAAAAGTCAAATATAAACTGAACTTTGAACTTTAACTGCACACAAGGCAGTGTTTATAATAATAAAGCTGTAATAACTTTGTAATGATAATATCGTTTTTAATCCAATTAGATTTTTTTAATACAAACATTTAAATGGTGGCTATCATTAAAACTGCATCGAGGATCTTAGGATTTAATCAGTATCGCTTCTTCAAAACCAACGGGAAATCAATATTTTCAAACGAGCCCCTTAAAATAGTTTATTGTGATGATGTTTCATTTTCACCTGGTGGTTGTTTTTGTTGAAATCTGATATAATTTAACTCTCCCTCCACAGGCCAAAGACAAAGAGGAGCGTCTTCTGAAGCGGCAGCTGAACCGCGAGCGGATGGAGGAGAAACGCAGACTGAGAGCAGCGCAGAACGAGGAACAGGGTACCGAGCACTGTGTGTGTGTGTGGGATGATCTGGTCTCTGACGTGAGTTTCTCCTTACAGATCGCAAGAGACCCCGAGCTAAAGAGGCTCGAAAAGAGAAGAAGGTCCTGGAGAAGAAAGTGGCTCTGAGCAGACAGAGAAAGAGAGACTCAGGTTAGTGGAGCAAACAGCCACTAGTTCCCTAAAGCTAGCAGTGTCCAGAACACTACATGTGATTGCATCAATAGACCTGATGATAACACACTCCTCAATGACTGCTTCGTTTCAGAAAGAGGACGACAGGAAGAAAAGTGACACCGAAAGTGATTCAGTCAGTCTCTCTCTCTCTCTCAGTAGTGAACACTTCTGTGTCTCTGCAGGTGAAGCCGGCGAGTCTGAAGTCAGTGCGACGGCCGTCTGATCTTGAGGGAGCAGCGCAGGAAGAAGACCGACAGCGAGGAGAAACTCCCTGACAAAAACCGCGTTCACTCCTTCATCCTGGACCTGGAGCTGGGAACAGAAGAACGCCGCAAAAACACTCGGAAAGACCCGCTTTCCAAAGAAAAGGAGCGCAAGGAGAAAGAGCGCGGCGTCCCTGACGAACGACTCAAGCACAAACTCAAGACGGAGAGCAGGAAGAGCGGGGACACCCCGGCCGAAGAGAAAGATGGAGGGACTGCGAAAGGAGCAGCTGATGAGAAGAAGGGGTCAAAGGTCAAGCCAGACAGGAAGAGTTCTGTGTCTTCTCGAGAAGGAAAGACGAGTGTGTCTGAAGCGGTGGATGAAGCGAACCTGAAGAAAGGAAAGACTGCTGTGAACGAGAGAGAGAAACCGAAGGGCGACTCGAAGCTGCTCCGGCGTCTGGACTCCACCGGCTCCTCAGAGGAGAGGTCAGAGGTCGAGACGGGTTCAGAGGTCAGCCGGAAGAAAGACAAGCAGCCTAAAGAGATTCTCAAGAGGTCAAAGAGTCACCCAGAGGCTAAACCTGGAGAGAAGACCAAGGTGCGGACGGATCGGAAGGATTCGTCTGTGGACAAGACTCATCCGCAGAAATCCGGCTCGGAAACCGAGAGCGAGGTCAGAAAGGCAGAGACGGGTTCAAAGGTCAAATCCCTAACGGAGAAGCACAAGTCTAAACCCCAGAATCCCACTGCGGGCAAATCAGATAAAAAAACAGAAGCCAAGAGTAAACCAGGAACGGCAGAACAGAAGAAAGAGGAGAAACCGAAGCTCGTGAAGAAAACATCGGAGAAGAAGGTGGAGAAAGAGTCCGAGAGCAAGTCTGGAGAACCACTAGAACCCGGCGCCGTCTCCGGTTCCACACCTGTACCAGACGATCCGTACGCCGCTCTGAGTGACATCACTCCTGAACCTGAGGACGAGGACGCTGTGGTCAGAGAGCCCCGCCCACTGACTGCAGAAGCCGACGCCCTCTTGAGCCTGATGGGAGTCCACAGCTCCGCCTCAGAGCTCTCTGTCCGGAGGAAGCGGAGGCCGATATGAAGATGAAGGAAGCGGCGCTTGCACTGCTCTCCATGGATCCAGACACCGCTTGCTCCTCCGATCTCATCACCGATTCTCCGGTCGCTATGGAGACGCTCCCTACAGGAAGTGGGTTACAGTCCTCCGGGATCGCTACAGCAGAGCCCATGGAGACGGAGGCTCTCGGCTACAGGAAGTGACATCAGAGGTAAACGCAGGACCATCTCAGATTGTTGAACTGCACAGAACCGAACACTTTGCTGGTTTGGATTGCAGTGGCGTCTTGTTGGCGTGTAATAAAATACTCTCAGGATATCCTGTCAGCAATGAAGCTGCTTCTGATCAAGTAGATTTTTGATCTAGTGTTTCCTGTTAATGTTTTTTTTTTTCAGGCTGGAGATGAGCAGACCGATGAAAGACTTCCAGCAGATGAGCCCACGCAGACTCCCACTGCAGACACAGCTGAAGTTACACAGATGACCACTGCAGACACAGCTGAGTCCACCCAGTCTCTCATTCCAGACGCAGACCAGTCCATGCTAACTCTTACTGCAGATGCTGCGGAGACGTTCAGACCTTCACTGCAGACACAGCTGAATCCACGCTGACGGTCCGCACAGAAGCAGCCGAGCTGGCAGACACGCAGTCCATGCAAACAGACACAGCTGAGACCATGCAGACCTTCACTGCAGATGCTGCCGAGTCCATGAAGACTGGTCTTACAGATGCTGCAGAGACAGGACAGAGCCTCCCTGCAGACATAGCTGTGTCACCTGCTAACACCTCTCGCTGAAGAAGCAGCGGGATCCACGCCAGAGGTTACAGCAGACACAGCTGAGCCTGCGCAGACGGACACTACAGATCCAGAGGAGCCTGCGCAGACATTCACTGAAGACACAAAAGAGACAGATCCAGAGGAGCCTGCGCAGACGGACACAGCAGACACAGAAGAGACCGACACAGCTGAGCCTGCGCAGACGATCTCCACAGATCCAGAGGAGCCTGTGCAGACACTCAATGCAGACGTGAAGCAGACAGACACAGCTGAGCCAGCACAGACCCTCACTTTAGACAATAAAAACACAGATCCAGAGAGCCTGCACAGCCTGCACAGACGATCACTGCAGACAGTAAAGGAGCGACACAGCTGAGCCTGCGCAGACGATCTCCACAGATGCAGAGGAGCCTGCGCAGACACTTAATGCAGACAGTAAAGAGACAGACACAGCTGAGCCTGCGCAGATGATCTCCACAGATGCGCTGGCCTGAGATGGACTCTTCAGACCCAGGTTAGTGATGATGAAGAGTGGTGTGTGTGTTTCTGATGGTGAGTGTGTGGAGCATGTCTCAGTGTAACCGTGTGTTTGATGCAGGCGCTGCATCGGTCTCAGACGAGCAGAAGCAGAAGTCATCAGACGACTCTGAGACGGTAACAGATCAGGATCACTTCATCAGCAGATCTTAAACCGGAATCATGTGCGTGTCACTAATGATTTATCTGATCAGGTGGAGCAGACGGAGAGCGGCACGCAGTCAGGACGATCATCTGCTCAGAGGACAGGTGTGTGTGTGTGTGTCTAATAAACCTGCTGCTGTCTGTGTCAGAACCACAAAAGAGAACCAGGAAATCACTCGCTGCTTCTGAATGAATAACAGTGACATGTGCAGCACATCAGATGTCAGGTTTCCTGAATTAAATGCTGTTTTTCTGACTGCAGCTCATCAAACCAGCGCTGATGCTGAAAAAGAGCAAACGGCTTCTAAAGAGGTGAGTTTTCTTCTTTCTCTCTCCTTTTCTGGCATGTAAGGGAAAAAATCACGTTAAGTCATGACTTATGAGTCATAATTGTTTAACATTGGGCTTTTAAGTTAAAATATAGACATACTAAGTCATACCAAGTCATAATTATAAAATAAAGAAGTCAAAAGTATGACCGAGATAAAAGGTTAAAATTATATAAGAATAAAAAATCTAAATCATGATATTATTATATCTGTCATAATTTCAGTATGACAATTCTGACGAACAAATATTTTCTCACATAATTTTGAATTAGTTTGTCATAATTACAAAATTGAAGTCATGAATTATACTTCATCTCAGTAGTGTGAGTTTTCATGTGGTGCACACATGGCTTGTGTGAAAACTGTGTTAATGTGTGTGTGTGTGTGTGTGTGTGTGTGTGTGTGTGACAGTGTGAGGGTGAAGAAGAGGAGAGATCGAGCAGGACTCCACGCAGAGGAAGATCCACCAGAGCGTCTGAAACACGTAAGAGTCTCGTCACACCTGCAGCGAGCCGTTCTGCTCTCACACTCCTGATCACGTGACCCTGTTTCTCTTCTTTCCCATAAGGCTCTGCTTCACAGCCCAAGGAGGCGGAGCCAGCTGTGGAGGAGGAGCCAAAAGAGGTGCATTTGTGTGTTCGGCTGATTCTCCAATTAGAGAAAAACTGATTTAAATATAAAATTCTTTACTAGGTTTTCAAGATTCATTGTTATATTATTAAACTTTCTCTTGTCTGTTGTATTAAGTCTCTTTCCTGATTTGAAGAATTGGAAAACTTGTTGTTCAGTCAGATTATTGAACTTTCACTCTGCAATCAGTTTATGCTTTTCTGAAAATTGAAAACATTCATTTATTATTTGACAATCATGTTTTTTTATATTTTCAGCAGAGCCGCAGGAGTCGCCGCTCCGCAGCTCAGACCAGAGACACTCCTGCAGGTGACACACACACACACACACCACACACACTCACTCACTCTCACACGCGCTCACACTCTCTCTCTCTCTCACACCCCTTTCACTCTCACTAACACTCTCACACACACAGAAACACTCACACACAAACTCACTCTCTCACTCACACTCTCTCTCTCTCTCTCTCACTCACACCCTTTCACTCTCTCACTAACACTCTCACACACACAGAAACCATCTCACTGTCTCACACACTCACTCACACACACAAACAATTACTCACTCTCTCACTCTCACACAACAGGTCTCATCTCTCTCACACACACACACCACACACACACACACACACACACTCACTCTCTCTCACTCACAGACACTGAAACCATCTCACTCACACTCACTCTCTCACACACACACACTCTCACTCTCACACACACTCACTCACTTCTCTCACTCTCACACACAGGCTCTCACTCTCACACACACACACTCTCTCTCTCACACAGAAACACATACTCTCTCACACACACACTCAATTCAATTCAATTCAATTCATATTGCTTGCTTTATTGGCATGACATACAAAGGTACATATTGCCAAAGCATTGTACACTCTCTCTCTCTCACTCACAGACACCGACAAACCATCTCTCGCTCACTCGCGCACACCACACTCTCACACACTCACTCACTCTCACACACAGGCTCACTCACTCTCACACACACACAGACACTCTCTCTCACTCACTCTCTCTCACTCTCACACACACACACAGACTTTCTCTCTCACAAAGAAACACATACTCACTCTTTCTCACACTCTCTCTCTCCTCTCTCTCTCTCTCTCTCACTCTCACACACAGGCTCACTCTCTCTCTCTCTCTCTCTCTCTCTCACACAGAAACACACACTCTCTCACTCTCACACACACACAGACTTTCTCTCTCACACAGAAACACATACTCACTCTTTCTCACACACTCTCTCTCTCTCTCACTCACTCTCACACACAGGCTCACTCTCTCTCTCTCTCTCTCTCTCTCTCTCTCTCACACAGAAACACACACTCTCACACACACTCACTCTCTATCACTCACACACATCACTCACACACTCACTCACTCTCTCTCTATCACTCTCACACACAGACACACTCACTCTCTCTCTCACACAGAAACACTCACACACACAGGCTCACTCACACACTCACTCACTCTCACACACAGACTCACTCTCTTCTCTACTAATGCCTTTATTTTAGGATTGAGATATTGTCAGAAGCAGAGAATAAAGTGGCAGCTGATCAACTTTATTGTTGGACAAGCAAAATTTGCAATATATGTTACAAGGAGAAACAGAGATTGAAAACAGACCAAATCAAGATGCTGTAACTCTTTTTAAAGCTTTTTTAAGGGCTCGAGTGATGTTGATTTTAAGTATTATCAACTAATGAATGATTTGGAGTCTTTTGAATTACAGTGGTGTTTTAGTAATATTATTTGTGTTGTATTGATGGAGAATTAATTTTTGATATGTTGTTAATTTGAGCTTGGGGTATATGTTTGATTTTTTTGGTCGTTGTTTGGTAATGTTTTTTTTTAATATCTATGTATAATAAAGGTGTATGAAATCTCTCACTCTCACACACAGACACACTCACTCTCTCACACACTCACTCTCTCTCTCTCACTCTCACACACAGGCTCACTTTCTCTCAGGCTCACACACACTCACTCACTCTCACACACAGAAACACACACATTCTCACACACACTCTCTCTATCACTCACTCACTCTCTATCACTCTCACACACACAACACTGACTCTCTCACACACACTCACTCTCTCACACACACTCACTCTCTCACACAGGCCCTCTCACTCTCACACACAGAAACACACTCACTCTCTCACACACACACTCACACAGAAATACACACACACACACTCACTCACTCTCTCACATAGACACACACACACACACACACATCTGTCTGTAGATCATCAGTTCACCTGTGTCTCTCTCTCTGTAGTGAGACCTGGACTGAAACGAAAGAGATCAGACGATCTTCCTGCTTCTGCTCCAGTAAGTCAATCAGCGAGTGTGTGTGTGTGTGTGAGATGAGTAGCTTTATAATGAGTGTTTCTGCAGGACTCGAGCGCAGAGGTGAAGGAGAACCATGTCAATCTGTCAAACAGAGAAAAGATGAAGGTCAGTAGTGTTTATCAAGTGTCTGTCCACAAATCATCACTGTATGGAGAAGAGCAGCATGATCCTTCTGCTAAACATCTTTTGTGTTTAAGTCGTACAGCTTGATGCCTGAATAAAAGTTTGATTCTCACAGCAAGTCCATCTGAAGAAGAGGAGATGATCAAAGCGAGTGATGAAGAGGAGGAGAGGAAGGATGAGGAAGACGTGACCCGTGAGCATCAAACACTCCTGCCTCACTAACTGCTGAGATCTGATGTGCATGACTGACTGACGTGTGTGTGTGTGTGTGTGTGTGTGTGTGTGTGTGTGGTCAGGAGGAGCAGCAGCAGAAACCGTCCCGTCGTGGACGACCCTCCAAAACCTCCTCTGCCACAAGATGACCTGGTGTGTACATCCAATATAGAATTCACATATTCATATAGT
>NW_020525090.1:0-54355 GCF_003368295.1 Carassius auratus | reverse complement strand
TTATGGGGACCAAATGTCCCCCCAATTACCATTGTACAAAATACAGTTGGTAATTAGAATAATGGTTTAGAATAATGGTCCATTAGTTAATGTTAGTTAACTACTTTAGTTAACATGATCTAAGCAAGAACAATCCTTCTACATCATTTATTAATCTTGGTTGATGACGTTAATTTCAACATTGACTAAAGCTTTATTCAAATGATATGGAATGTCCCCATAATGATAGGAAAACCAGTCTGTGTCATATTTTTTATTTACCTAATTTTTTTGCTGCCAATTTATGAAGCCATGTAACTGTTTATCATATTGTGTGTTGGGTTTTTAATAATTACAGCCGAAAACAATACAATTTTCATTTTGCAATAAAATTGCCCATTGCTCAATACAATTGACAAAACAAAACAATATCATCCTCATCATCATTGTGTTTATCATGAAATTGAGTGCAACCTCTCCCAAATGACACTCTAGAAATTAAATTCATTTCGGGTATTTTATGCTTATTATAAGGACAACTAGGCTTTATTCAAACAGAAAATTAAAGTAAGAACAGTGCATGGATTCTCAAATCCTCCCCCATACACAAGTATGTTAATAATTTAAACAATCCCCAGATTCAGAGTCACCAATCTTCAGTAATGTGAGCGCTAAATATAGCGCGTTTTCCCCAGGGTTGGAGGTTAGTTGGCCAACCATTTATTGTTCCTGTGGAGTCCGGAAGCGGGTGTCCCCGTGAAGCAAATCTGAGTTTATAAACAGGTCAGGTTTCAATTCATTCTCGTTGAAAACGCTATGAAACGTGTCATATGCTGTAGACGAGGTTACAGATGTTTAAAACACAGCCGTGCGTGTTTATTAGCAATACGTTCATCATACGCCGGCGTCACACACGTGGGTCATTCAGCAGCACTCGATAGCACTGAAGCTAACACATGCTCATCACCTAATATGTTGGTCTTAATTGATTTTAAGCTGTTAGAGAACAAAGGGTTATTCACTCATTGGATTTGTACAGATATGTATTATTTGTGAACAACTTTAGGTTTCTTGTTTTTCCTGGATTCCTTAGCTTATACCCTTCTGGTATAGTGTCCATGTGCTGGTGTTTATGTGTTACATCTGCTCAGTTTGAAATGTTTGGAATCGTTTTCATGGATTTGACCAGAAATATCTCCCTCTCTGTTTCATACTGTCAAGCTGGCTAAATGTAAACAATGTTCATACATACTGAATATAGTATGTGCTTTTGAGACATACAGAAGAGACATTGGTCTGGCTTCAGTGTCATCAGAAGCACTGTGTTTTATGTTCATGTCATTGCTGTTGATTCTTGATGATGTTTATGCCTGGGCTGCTCTGTGTCTAGGGCTCTCCTTGAGATGTTCTCCGAGGATCAGGAGCAGGATGACTATGAGGACGAGCTGTATGGTGATGATGCAGACTCCAGTTTGTCTGACGCTGACAGTGAACTGGAGTTTCGGCTTTATTCCCAGCTGCACTACAGCGCTGAGGTCCAGGAGGACCGAGAGGACTTGAGACCACAGACTCAGACTCCTCCTGCTCCACCTGCTCCACCTGTAGATGTTGTTGTGATTGACTCTGGCACAGATGCTATCACAGTGTCAGACAACACAGAGGAAGATGACAGCATCTGCGCTAAGAAAGGTCAATCGTCCAAACGCTGGAACGGGAAGTTACTTTCACCCGGTCTACCTCAAGTTCAAGCAGGAACGAGTTCCTCGGATGATATCGTGGTGTTGGATTCTGATTCAGATGACAGCTCTTCTGAATCTGTACATGCTTCTATAGAGGATCTGGATTCAGATTCGGATTCGGACTCCGATGGACTGGAGAACTGGATGATTCTGGGCCGGGACAAACAGGATGAGGATCAGAGCATCCAGCTCAACCTCTCTTTACCAGGTAAGGATTTGACCAGATTCTAGTTTTATTTTTATAATGGTGCGCTCAGTAGTTTTTGCCTAATTAAGGCTTTACACACCCGCATTTTAATTTAGACAAAAGAAACGGCTAAAACATCAAATTAGAATAGACTCAGAAACATTATTAAACATTATTTTTAGAGATTAAGTAATTTAATTATTATTATTATTTTTTTTTTTTACATTTTAGTCTTCTTATGATGTGATTTTATATCTCACAGTGTGACTGTATAGGTCTAAATTGTAACCACAGATAACTATTGTAGATGGAAATGTAAACAAAAACTTTATGATTGCAACTTAAATGGATAGTTCACACAAAAATGAATGAATGAAGTTATTATTTACATTATTTATTTATTAATATATATCATTTTTTTTCCTGGGTGGTGCTTGTACACATCTGAATCATGCTGTGCACAATTTTTTTTTAAAGGTTTACCTGTAAGGAAATTTGTGTTTTTTTTTATTTTTTTTTATTTATGGGTTTGCAGGCCAGAACACCTGTGGTCTCCATTTAATATAATGTTAATGTAAGCACAAATGTGTGTTCATCTTAAAGCACCGAACCGTATGTGCATCCTAATCACTGAATCTGATGTCTCATCCTCATGTATTTGTTGTAAAGTTACTGTGTCGGTCAAAACGACTAGGTGTGTACGTGAGCACATGCATCCTGCTTTATGTGAGAAAAGTTAATTTGCATGCACGTGAGAACATGCGGGAAAAGCAACGAGGGAATATTTCTGTGTATGTAGAGGAAAAAACAAACAAAACATAACAAACCTCCTGTCAGAGAGCATGAGCGAGGGAGAGAGGGACTTTAATTATGGATGAATAAAAATGTCTTTTTGCAAATCTCTCCAGATCTACACATTTGGTAAACCTGCAAAGCTCAGCAAAGCAGCAGACGTCTCTCTCTCTCTCTCTCTGTTTCTTTCCTCTCTTCTCTTTTTCTTCAATCCTGCTTGAATGTGTTGTCCTCATTTCCATTTGGAGACTCCTTCCTGTTCCTATTATTCATTATCTACTCTTTCTTCTTCTCTCTTTCTTTTCCCTTCAAATACTGAAGGCTCATTGTGTCTCTTCTCCCTCTTTCCCTCCATCCATCCATCCATCCTTCTCTTGCTCTCTCTGGCTTATTTGAATGGTGACTGTGGAGGAGTCTGTGGGCCTGTATTTCTGCTCTGTCGCTCATGCCTCTCACTCTCTTCTCTTGCCTTGGCCTGCTTTTGTTACCCAGAGAGGTTCAGTGGAGGATGAGAGAGAGAGGAGGGGTACAGAGGGATAAACAGGGGAGAGAGGGAGGAATGGGGCTCCTCTCTGTCTCTCTCTTTCTCTTCTGTGTCTCTGATCTCTGAGGCTTGACCCCGCACTCCAGAACATGTGGGTCACAGAAGGGAGGAAGCGGCTGGAGAGGTAGTGTCTGCCTGGACACTCACACGTATAAAAGCCAGAGGTTTCTGTGTCAGGTTAACTGTAGCGGAGCAGGACAAAAGGTGCTCGGTGAGGTAGGAGTGTAGGAGCATTGATTGGAGTTTAGAAAAAAACACCTACCATCATGATTTTAGGATTATTTTTAAACCAAATCCATTGTCAGAGTGAGTCCTTTCTGATAATTTTGTCCTGGGCCCCACAAAATCAGTTAAAATCAGTTTATTTTAATTTTTTATATATATTTTTTTAAATGAAATGATTTTTGTGATGCCAAGGCTGAATATTCAGCATCATTCCTCCAGTCTTCAGCGTCACATGATCTTTCAGAAATCATTCTGATATACTGATTTGCTGCTTAAGAAACATTTCAGATTATCAATGTTGAAAAAAGTTGTTCTGCCTAAAATTATTTATTTTTTAGAATATTTTGATTAACGTTCATAAGAACGACATTTAATTAAAAACAAAATCTTTTGTAACATTACAACATCATAAATGTCGCTATTGATCAATTTAATGCATCTTTGCTGAACACAAATATTAATTTCTTTAAATAATATCACGCAGACGATCCAAACATTTGAATGCAATGTTAGTCTCTTTGGATGCAAGCATGTCAAATACATACATGTTAACTGGCTGATGTTTGACTAATTTGAGATTATTAGCACTGTACTAACTTTAATATAAATAATAGTTCTCATTTGAGACATTTTCAAATGAAAAATTTCAATAAATATATAAATAAAATATAAGAATTTTGAATGAATATTCAATATTTTTGTGTGCGATTCATTTGCTTTAAAAATTTAACAGATCATATACAATCTATATTATGATACAAAATATTATGTATATTAGCCTTATGCCTTTAAAATACACAGTGCACGACTAAGTCATGAATAAGGAGCCTAAAATGCTCAGAAGTAACATGTAAGTGTATATACGTGAAGTGAGCCTGAATCAAAAATACCAATAAAACACAGTATTGCATGCACATTTTTATTTGTGAGCATGTCTTTCGCTGTCATGGCTATGTGTTTGTGTTTAGTATGATTGTGTTTGTGATGGACTAGTAAAAAGCTTTAGACAGCAATGACTAATTTCATCTGAGCACACAGCTCTCGCACAAATCCAATTCTCTTCAGTCGCTCAAGTCTCAAGTATGTGATGTCAGCCGAGCAACATACAGTTGTATTGTGACACATGCACACTAAAATCCAATTCTCTACAGCGGTCAGTGTTGCTGATACTATGTAGTAACAGATGCACATGTTGTCAGATTGATTTGAAGAACAGTAGACACTTAAAACCTAAAAAAACAAACAGAGAATGACTATTTTTGTGTGCACACAAGTGTTGATAATCAATTGAAGGTTACACAAAAACACCCCCCAAAATCCCTCCCAAATATCCTATTTGTCTCTGAATCTGTCTGACTTTAGGATGGAGGGGGCCCTTGGACCCCACTCAAAAGAACAGACAAGAAAAATGAGAGCCTCCACAAAAAAAAAAAAAAAAAAAAAGGGTGGGGGCTCTAAACTCACATTAGAGTTGTTGAGCCTTCTTCAGTGGTCAGACTTTCTTTTTCTTCCCCCTTTGTGCCTCTTTAATTTCCCTTTCCCCCTTTTTATCGTGTTTTTTCCCTCCCCTTTTTAGTTCTGTCTGGTTTTTCGCCCTGTGAACACCTAACTTTGTCCTCAGGCTGGACTAAAGCAGTGGCAGCAGATGGGCGTTAGTGTAAGCTGAATGTAAGCTTGGGTGTTTGTCTCTGAGTGTGTGTGAGATACTGCAGGGCATATGCAAAGGTAAGGCTTTAGCTATCTGTTTCCCTCTTTTTAGGTTACGAAACGGCATTACAGCTTCTTTAGCGTCGTCGTAGTTGTGGATCGTTCTATTTTTCACTCTCTTTTTGGTCTTTTGTGACTCGACTGCTATCGTCACTGTACTGAACGTGGCCTTGTCACTCATTGGTTGTAGTTTTCTCTTGCCGTCATCGCCTCGTTCTCCCGCCATCTCCCTCGTTTCCTTGTTTTTTCTCTCTCAATATGTTTAATAAGGCCACACCCAGACTTGATAACTGACAGCTGTCAATCACCTTTGGTTTTGTTTCCCTCGCACTTTGACATTTCTTATAATAATCTACATTGAATTAATGAATTAAATATAATGAATTAACTATAATGAATTAAAGCTACATAATTTTGGCACCCATTTGACAAAAAAGGCTGAGTTTATTTGATCAGAGAGAACTTTCAATTATAATATATATATCAAAATGTAATTCATACCTATTGTGGCAAAGCCATTCCTGCGGTCTTCAGTATCACATGATGCTTCAGAAACCATTCTAATATGCTAACGTTTAATATTATTATCAACACTGAAAACAATTGTGTTTTTGTTGATTCTTTGATGAATAGAAAGTTTGAAAGAACTAAATATCAATATAAAAGTCATGATCGAATGTTTTATCAATGTAATGCATTCTTGCTGAATAAATGTAATGGTTAAAACAATAAATAAATGAATACTCACCCGGTACTAATGTGGTAGTGTACATATATACAATATATATCGTTTATATTTACAGTGTTTATTACTCACTTTGAGAGAGCAAAAGAGATTCCTACAACATCGATTTGAGATTATAATGGAAATGGGATAATATTGGAAAAGATTATATCTAGTGTAATATTGATGTAAAAATGTGTGCATTTTTTACATTTCTTTTAGATTTTAAAGAGAACCGTTCAGTTCAACAGGAATTTGGCATTCAGTTCGAGTAGAATAAATAAATGGTTTTAAACTCAAGGTTTTGTTGGAATACTAGACCGTATAGTTTGTGTGTCTTTGTCTAAATTCCTACATATTCATAGAGAGTGAAAGAGTTTGATCTGCAGGATTTATGAAGACTGCGTAGTGCTGCATGCTTCTAGCAGCTGTATGTGTGTGTGTGTGTGTGTGTGAGAGGTGTGGCAGCTGTGTGAGGTGAGATGTGTCTGTAGTTCTGTGTGTGAGATTGGAGGGCTTTTGGGGTGTAAGTTTGTGTAAGACAAGTGGTTCTGGTGGTGTGTGTTATTGTGAGCGTGTGTGTGTGTGTGTGTGTGTGTGTGTGTGCTCTTATCTGGGCTCAGCAGTGCCACTTCAGCTGAAACACCACACCCATTTCTCCACACGGTGTGTGTGAACAGACACCATATCCTCACACAAACACACAGATCTGACATTAAATCACAGCGCCAGGCTATATTTATATTTATTTGAGAAGATATTCCTGATTGCATTTTATTGTACAAATATTTTACATCATATTTTATTGTAAATGCATGTTCAATATCATTATATCAATATATATATATAATAACATAATATTATGAAATATTCCTTATTGGCTTTTATGGGAAATAACCAAATGCTGTTAAATATAGATACATGATGTGTTTTAATTTTAAACATCGGTATTGAATTACTTCTGCCTATTCATAATGTTAAATATGTATTGCTTTCTGTTGTATTCTACATCATCAAGCCTTTCAATTTAGATGCAAATTATTTTCAGAGTTCAGATAATTATGTGTTTTCACCTAATTATGCATGTTTATCGAATTCTTTTTCTGTGTGCACAAACTCTAGTGTATAATTCCCAAAGTATCATTACAATCCAGTGATTGACTCTAATTGGAGTCACCGGTTTTCAAGGACAATCCAACCAGCTCCTATATTGATTATAAAGAACAGTATATGTTTTTTTAAGGCATATCTCAATAGAAATAACTATCGATTTGTCTTTATGTAGAGCCTAAATTCAAGAACATGAGCTATTGCAATTCATTATTGTTTATTTATTTGTTCAAAGACTATAATACTGTTGATTTATCATTCAGCATCCTTAACAAAAACATTCAAATTATCAGTGCATCCCTGTGGTCAGATGTGATCAGTTTATTATTGTAAGCTGTTAATTACACCCCCCTCACACACACACACACACACACACACACACACACACACATAAAAAAAAAAAAAAATCAGGACTGTTCTCTTGTTCAAAAAAAGTAGTGGCTGAGCTTTGGCCTTAAATCGAGAGAATCTCATCAAACTTTTCCAAGAGATTTTTCATTTTTCATTTGGTCGCCAATCCGGCTTCTCTGAGAAAAGCACGTTTCCATCAGCTCTTTCTTCACGAATGGCCGGTGAACTGCGCTTCGAGTGTGGTCAGTGTAATCCTGTTTGAAAGGTCTGCGTGTGTTCCCGGTTGGACGTCTGGCGTTTTGGGTGGGCTCTGCATGGGACAGCAGGTATCCTTAATCATGTTACAGGGTGTGGGTGTAGTTTTGAGAAGGGGTTAGCTGGCAAGCTCCCATCCCAATTTCATACTAAACGGTCACACACCAGGTTTGATTAGAGAAGGCAAGCCTGAGGAACACAGCTCTGCTCCATTGTCATAGTTTCTCTCATTGGTGCTTTTAAACCGTCTGAGCACAGTTATTCTGTTGGAAAAATTATTTACTCCATTTTCTGTGAGTTTTACGCATAAACGAATAAGAATTTTGATTATGGTAACCTGTGTGATAACCAGTTTTTTTTTTTTATACATGCATAGCATCCGATCTCTGTAAAACTGCATGTATATAACCGATTTTTAAGAGAAATCTGATTTTATGTGACACATTAAACGTGCAGAAGTAGGTAAAACTTTATCTTAATATTTCCTGATTGCACAAGTTGCATGCATTTACTATAATACTAACAGTAAATGTTGCGTAATCATAGGCAACTGACATTTTCTGTGAGTTTTACGCATAAAAGAATAATAATTTTGATCATGGTAACCTGTGTGATAACAATCAGTTTTTTTTTTTTTTGTGACTTTTTTTTTGACCCCACATTGGTCCAATACACTTGAACTTATTTTCAAAATAAAACAGTTTTGTATTTATTATGTCACATGCATTTTTCACTTTGTGATATTATAAATGTTCTGTTTTTGTTCCAAAACTCCAAAAAATGCCTTAATGAAGTTATCCGAATATATTTATTAATAAGTTGTGTAATCGTTTGGAGAATATTCTCCCAGAGTGTGTTAAATCTGAATGTTGTGTCTGTTCCTCTGTGATTATCTTCACCGCACAACGATGCAGCGTTGTCCCGGAAAACCTCAAGTCCAACATCTGTGTTTGTTTTCGCAGGTGCTCATTTGGTTTGATGCGAACGTTTTTTCAATATAGAATATTTGTGTGGGCTGTTTTCAGACAAAGTGTAGTGGAAAAAGTCCCCCACCCAACAGCTTCTGATCTTAATTCCACACTGAATATATTTGTTTTTCACAGAATTATTTAAATGCGATGACAAGCTGGTGCTCGGAAAACAGAAAATGCATATTTTGTTTTTTTTTTTTCTTAAGAAGAGGAATTGAGACCATGTGAATTCATATTTGGCTTTGAGTGTCCAGAGGGTTTTGAAAGCACTTGTCACTGTAACATACTTTCTGTATGATGACAAAAATGCTGAAATGAGTTATGGAGGAAATATAAAGTCCAGGGGGTATTATTTATTCATGTTCAGACTAATATTGTAATTTATGATAAACCCAATTTAAGTGTGATCAAAGCAGGAATATTATGTTTAAAAATTCCTCTCCTGTGGATATTAGACTTTGCTCTTGTATTTTATAGTTTGGCTTGATTTTATCCTTCTGCAGGACTGGTCACTCACTGGTGAGGGGGGTAAGGTTATTGCAATTACCAATAAGATTTATTATAATTAAGCAGTCATTTAATATAATATCAAATTATTGCCTCAGCAAAATAGGACGGGGCGCCCCATGGAGACCTGATTAATTTTTAATTTCTCTCCCTTTCAGCGCAACTGTAACTTTTAAATCAGTCTGTCTCTTCGGTTGGGGTGTTTGGGTAAGGGGTATTTATTAAAACTGAGCCATTATGATGATCGCCTAACTGTTTGGGGTTTTATTAGACTGTGGACTAATAGATTATACATTATTAATATCATTTCATTAGAGTGGTGCAAAATGAAGCGGGAAAATTCAGCTTGTTCTGCATCTTGTGGCCTCTTTATTTAAGCCAGTCGTATTCCAAAAGGTTATGTCCAAAAAAACTGATGTTGTTATTAAACCACTTACATACAGCTCAAGAATACAACAACTACTATACATGCATAGCATCCGATCCCCGTAAAACTGCATGTATATAACCAATTTTTAAGAGAAATCTGATTTTATGTGACATAGTAAATGTGCAGAAGTAGGTAAAACTTTATCTCAATAAACAAGTTGCATGCATTTACTATAATACTATCAGTAAATGTTGCGTAATCATAGGCAACTTAACACTAAACCTGTAAAATAATATTACTAAGTACTTTTTTATGTAAATACTTTGTAATAAACACACATTTAAATAAAGTGTAACCCAAAAGTAATATTAAATAGCTACCACACTCATCTCTATGTGCTAATGCCACTTATGAAAATAAATAAAATAAATACAAATTTTCAGGATTACATTCCAAATGCATCAGATTGATATTCACTTGTTCCAAAAATTCTGATATACAAATGTTACAATAAAAAGCAAGTCACATGTGGTATTTATATTTTATCTTTACAGACGTACTGCCTTGTTTGCCTCATTTATTTCTCTTTGCGTGCGACTGTACTGATGTTTACTTGAGTGCTGAGGTATGTTTATGTTGTGTGTGTGTGTGTGTGTGAAAAATTAAATGCTGGTCGGTCTGTGTCTCAGTGTTACTAATCTCTCAAACCTTCTTAACTCCCTCAGGGACCTTCCGGAAAACGCCACCTGACTATTATTAGGGTCTCTTTTGCATATTGTGTGAGCTGCTCTCAATTGTGTGTGTGTGTGTGTGTGTGTGAGGGAGAGAGTGAAAGTGCAGCAGTGTGCATTATGAGTTTTCCTTTTTGTTGCTGCAACTGTTAAATGAAACTTTTGACATCAAAAACAACTACATGACTACTTTACTCCTCTGGTACGATTGCTTTGAGGCAGAAAGAAGGAAATAAAGAAAGAAACAACATTAGTCATTTATTAATTAACTCTCATAAGATACTATATTTACACCGTTATTGCACTGTAATATTACGTTTTATTTGCAGTATTACTATAAAAAATTCAGGTAAATCCATTAATGTCACCTGTATTGTTATTGTTACAGTTTCTTTTTATTGTCATTTATTTTTATCATTTTAAATAATTTATTATTATTATAAAAAAAAAAAAAAAAACACACACACATAATATATATATATATATATATATATATATATATATATATATATATATATATATATATATATACATATTCAGATGCTATTAGGCATTTATTAATGCTCTCTTTAAAGTATTTAAAAATATATGTATGGTATTGGTCGTCTATTAATACTCTTAAGAATTTTGTATAATACTTTTTTATGCTTTTTTGTTGCTTTTATTAAATGATATTGATCATTTAATAGTGCTCCATTAAGAAACCATATTTACCTTTTATTGTAACTATTGAGTTAACTGATTTTAGTAAATCCTGGTTAATCCAAGAATTGCTTCATATTACTGGTTATCACGGTTGATCTTACTTTTAATTTTGTGTTCATTTGTTAATGTTTTTATTGATATTTTATTCATTTATATGTGTAAAATATTCAATTAGTGACTATATAATTTTTAATACGTCTTCTTCAGAGTCTGTTTTAGGTTATTCTTATGAGCATGTCAAAGCATGAATTCCCTCACTATAATGTTTGGTCATTATGAAATTGGGGTACTTACTGTACGAACATTTATGTATTGAACCTCAAAAATGCTTGCTATAGCATATATCCACTATATTTGTTTCATATTGTGAATGATTTTAAGATGATTTATCACATTTCATGCAATAATAAAAAAAAAAAAAACATATCAAATAATCCTCTGACATGCAGAAATAATAAAACCCGCTTTCATCCGCTGGGATTTCCACTGGGATCGTAACTCATAATGAAATGGAGATGTAAAGCTTTGAGTTTCTTCTGCTATCTCCGGCCCAAACACACCGTTGGTTTAGCTGTGAGCTGTGAATCTGGCTGTGTAGATTTTGGCTTCAATGGTAGAATGAGGTTGATATGTTTACGGAAGCAATTTTTCTCATATCATTCCACCTTTTCTTCAATTTACTGTCACTGCGATTGCTGCATACGCCAGACATATTGATGGCTTATCTTTCCACTAAATTCCATGTTTTTGCTAGCTGTCTGTCATATTCATCACATAAAATCACATTTTTATTGACAGGACATTATTCAGGAAGGTGTAAAAATTTGGTGTTCATTTATTATATATTTTTTTATAGTCCCTTCATAGTACAGTAGCCCCTGGTATAAGCAAGAGTGCCGACTCTTTGAATCATTCTTTCAAACTGTTCATCCAAAATTGCTGATTCATTTGGAATCAAAGCAAGTGACAGTCTTTATAAATGGATCATTCGCGAATAGAGACGGTTACCGTGAACCGGTATTTTTTTTGGACCGATACGTAATTGGGTCGATACTGGAGTACCGATAAGCTTCAGGACAGATGATACTGTTATCGATACTTGCGTTGTTTTATCTCCGTATACTTCAGTGTTAACAATGAATTAGAAGCCGCTGCTTGACATTTCCCTTCACTGAAATATGCGGCCGATGTTTGCTCGTCGTGCGTGTGATATCCAGCGCATGTACTGTGTTGTTGTGTGTGTGTGTGTGTGCGTGCTGTCAGTCATCACACCAAAAGTGAAACGTTTGAAAGTGTGGGCTCTCTTTCGTTACAAAACTAGCGACACCATTGTCAGATCCAATATATGCAGTCGTGTAATAGTTAACGAAGGAGGCAACACAAGTAATATAATGAAACCTTTACTAACAAAACACAACATCTGCCTCAAGCAATGCGTTGTATTATGTCTCGCGGCTCTAGTTCAAACTGCAACTCGCGAGACACATTCACATCAAATGTCAATTACACTCACGAGACACTGCACTTATTTGCAATCACAAAAGTACATTATTTGCACGTGCTTGCACGACCTTACATGTGAAATATTTTATTTGCGTGCTGTTCTAACATGTGCTTATTCAGAGCTCGTCAACCCAAAGCGTTTATACACTAAAATGCCTTTCAAACAGCACCTTATTATTTAGTTATATTAGTTATTATCATCTGATTGTGCTAATACTGTCAAAAAACCACAAAGTTTACATATAAACAAAGTTAATTATGTATAAATTGAAAGTAAACAGGCAAAAGAGAACTGGTGCATGCATCTCTTAAAGGCACAGTACTAAACATACTGCAGCTTGTCATTAAAGGGATAGATCACCCAAAAAGGAAAATTCTATCATTATTTACTCAGTCATTGTACCAATCATCTATTAATTTGTATTTATTCTTGTGTTCAACACAAAATCATATATTTTGTAGAATGTGGGTAGTCAGATCAGAACATCTTTGCGTCTCAGAGCAACACTGCCGTGCTTTGTTTCTGAATGAATCTGTTGTAGAACTAATCATTTGAGTCAATGATCCATTCGTAAAGAAAATCCCTTGCTTAATTTCTAAATGAAACAGCCATTTTGAACAAATCGTTTGAATAAATGAATCAATGAATCACTCATTAAGACAGGGACTTGATGCCACTTACTGGTTAGTTTAGTGTCATAATTATTTATCCATAATATATGTCTAAACCAGCCAGAGTGCCAGCAAAAAAATACACCCAGCAAAATATCATTGAATTATTGTTATCGAAAGTTCCCCATATTATACAGAGATCACTATTTGTCAATACCGCACATTCCTACATTCAGACGAGAAGGTGAGTAGATCGTTTTTGGATACCTCCTTATAGAAGTTCATGACTTTTGCTGCAGTCAAGGTTGCATTCAGTTCAAAGTAATGTCGCAGTGCTGAACGTCTTTGTGTAGGGTGCACTAAATGAGTACACGGTTACACCCACCCTTCACAGTATTCACTGTGCTCGGCCTCCAGAGTGAGGAGGCCAAAGTGGCGCTCGCTTTTGAATGGATTTGGACGTCTATCTGTCTATTACCTTCCTACCCTCGCTCTCTTCCTCTCTCTCATTTTCCTGAAGTGCGGTGATCAATAGTAATTGGGTTGGCGCTGTTGACCAGCGTAGTGGCCCGGTGGACCAGCAGAAGGAGAAATGGAGAGTGTTTACGAGGTACTGAGCGTGAATGACTTTCATCCCGCAAATCTCTCCATATTTATTCAGCATTAGGCCTAATCTAAAAATCTTTTTCTCAACCCCCTGTTTTATATATATATATTTTCCTCTTCTTTCTCTCTCTGTCTCTGTCATGCACCAGAGAGAGAGCGAGAGAGAGAGCGAGAGAGAGAGCGAGAGAGAGAGCGAGGGGTCCTGAATGTAATCCTTTTTTAGGCTAAACCACCGGTACTCTTTGATGGCATATTTAATAGATTTTTCCCATAAAGGCTTTGCCTTAAGTGACTACATTCAAATAGAGAGGTATTAGTGAGAGCATTAGGCATACGTTAAGGTGTATTAAAGAAACCTCCTGTTGGTAGAGCCCAGTCTCATGAAAATGTGTATAAATAGTACGTCAAAAACAAAAGCTTGTGGTATTGATGCACAAAAATGGACTTTGGCGTGCATATTATATGCATGTGTTTGTCATGCACATAATACGCGGTTTTCCCATGTATATGATACAACATTTGTTGGCATGCATATAATACGCAGGTTTCATGTACAAATGATATGCATCTAGCCCACAACCCTAAACCCTATCATATAAATACACTCAGTTCAATTGGCAGATCCCTTTGGGTGTAATGGGATTTTCTGATGTATGGTGCAAGGGCACTTTAGGGTTATATATTCACACTACCTGCTAAAGCATCTTCTGATGGGGACAAGAAAACAAAAAGCCAATTTGTTTGTTGTTCACAAGTAGGGATGTCAAATTTCGATTATTTCCATGATCGATCGTCGTTTAAATTAACGATCAATTAATCGATTAATCGTTAACCATAATACTGCAAAATGCGTCTATTGCAGGCACGCAGTCGGCGGTATGACAGGATGTGCAAAAGCCACACACACACACAAAACGCTTTCTCACTTGAATTAAAGAGGTTTTAGTCTGAATAAAATGCTAGTAGCAGGATTATAAAA
Organism: Carassius auratus; assembly: GCF_003368295.1. Lineage (NCBI taxonomy): Eukaryota > Metazoa > Chordata > Actinopteri > Cypriniformes > Cyprinidae > Carassius > Carassius auratus. The sequence goes on along the minus strand of NW_020525090.1, from coordinate 39,758 downwards.
TGAATAGATGCGATTATGATCATTTGATAAAATGAAGAGAGCGCGCCATACTTTTGAGGTCATTTCCAATCCCGCACGGAGAACGCTGAACGCGCCTCTTTAAATGGTTTTGTGGTGCTCGTTGTTGTATTTTAAAGCACAATTGCAATGTTTTCAACTGACATTATTGTATAAAATTATCCGAAATGTGGAGCGCGTGTGACTGCGCTGCACATTAAGTGAACTACATCGGCGCTGCTGCACCAAAACACAGTTGCTCACATTAATTTGATCCTGCTGGATTCTGTCCAAGAAAATGTCAGATTTTTAAAAATCCGGCACACAGCGCATTAGATCGTGACAGTGCATGCGTGCAGACGAGGATGAGCGAGCGCGGCTTTGGCTAGATTTATTTGGAGGTTATTGCTCATGTCTCATTCGGCACAAATCAAAATGTTTCCATATTCGCAATGTATTTGAATGTTAAACTATTATTTATAATGTAAACTAGGCTTGTACTTAACACGCATTCGCATATAGACGGAAAAGATGATCCTCTTCATATGAGCAAAAACGTCCTTGGCATAACAGCAGAGTGGACCGGTATACTACGGTCTATTTAAACTGAATGCTCCAGGAATGTGTCGGTCACAGCGCCTATTAATCGCTGTTTTGAATCCAGCAATTATTTATTTAGAAATGATAAGATCTGATTATGACAAGTGTGGTATAAAAGCTTTGTTTATTAGAGGAATAATAGGTTAACTGGAAAATTTTAGATCGCGACCATGCTTTTGGACCCCATAGTCTTCATTTACGCGGCTTTGTTCTGGTTTGCCGGTTGGTCACGAATTTCCACAAATTCAGTATATTTAGGCATTGTTTCTTTTCCTAAATCTTCATAGTCTAACCCTCTAATTTCCCAGGTTTATTTTATTATCTTTCGCTTTTAATAACTGTTTTCGCATCTCTTACTGTGGTAAACATGGGAAGGGAAATTAAAGATTTCATGAATTAAGAATTCGTTCGATTTATTCATTTGTTCCCTTATTTCACTTAAATCATGGGTTATTTAGGGAACAAAATTAATGAAACATGGACAATTGCCACATTAATAATTCGTAGGAATGAATTAACAAGTTGTAGGAATGAATAGACTAGCTGTCCTGTCACTGTGTCCCGCAGCCCTGCAAAGCGCACGATATAAAACAGTTATCTGATGAAATGATTAGTAACTACATTTCTATTGCATTTAATGTTGAAGAACTTTTATGTTGTTTCTATTTTAATGTACTTTAAAGTTTAAATCACATTAAAAGCTTAATTTGTACATTGTGAATGAATGATGATGCTTTTATATATCGTCACCGTCACTCACAGCCGCTCGCACGTGTTGAGTGCGCATGAGCCGCACGCAGCCCAACATTGAATCGGTTAACCGACCATCGATAGCCTTAATCGATTGCATCTCTTATCGACAATTAATCGATCATCGATTAATCGTTGACATCCCTATTCACAAGAAAAGATTAACATTCGCTGTTTGTAGAAATGATCATTTTCGAATTGAAGTGCCAGTACCAACATGGTAGGGAAAGAATAATAATAACCTTTATTTAACCAGAAAAGACTCTCTGAGATTAAAAATCTCTTTCACAGGAATGACCTGGCCAAGATTAGCAGCAATATAACAAGTTTCATCACAGACTTACACAATACAAACAAACTAAAAAGATTTAAACAATTACATTTCACTGAATTATCTTCCATTTGCCAAATGACTTCTTTAAACCGATCCAAAGACAGCCAATTTTGTAGCTTCAGTTTCGATTGAAGGTGATTTCAGTCAGACGAGGCTAAATACACAAAAGCTTTCTTACCAAATTCAGATCTAACAAATGGAACTGAGAGAGTGTAGATTTGAGAACGCAAAAAATATTTCTCAACAGTTTTTTGTTTTACAAGACAGCAAAGATATGAAGTCAACATCCCCAAGATGGCTTTATAAATAGTTAAGTACCAATGCATTTTTTTCCTACTAGACAATGAGGACCAACCCACTCTGTTATACCAGGCACAATGATGTTATGTTGTTTATTTAATAAAATTTGGCTTTGGAGATGCCATGCATATGCTTTTGTTTTCTGTTATCTGTAGACTACAGTCATCATGTAATGCTGCTTTTGTGCACCAGATATTTCAGTGATATAAGCAATGTTAGTTAGATTTTAAATGGTGATCATTTTAACAATGCAAGTCAGTGGGAGACTTTTAAAAATTTTCTTAAGTATTTTATAAAATGCATTAATTATCAGTTTATTTAAAAGTTTTAATGGAAACATGCAAACATCACTCATTTTATTAAAAAGCTTATTATCATCTGAGGCTATTTTGTATCATGATGATTGATTTTTACATTCAGAAACCCCATAATACAATGGTTTCCAATTGTTTAAAAGAATCCTCTTAGGGTTTTTATTGGAAGGGAAGAACAGGATTATCACTTTAAATTGATGTAGATATTGTGAAATTTTGCTAATCATTTAATGATGCTACTTAAAAGCTACATAAAAAAGCCTTCCTTTGTGAATCTGACTGCAATGGATGAATGATACAAACATTGACAACCAATCAGAATCCATCCTGCTGTAACGAGCTTGGGACGATATCACTGGCTGGTGTGGACGCTAATATCGTTATATTTATAGTTATCGTTCTTGGTGTGAACGGAGCTTAAATGTAGATAGGTTTGTAATTTTAACTCTAAACGATAATGGTATTTGGACAGAAATGTTTATAATAATTTCGTATAAAATAATCTCTTTTAGGGCACTGAGAGAACCTACTTTTGTAATGGGACTTTATCCTACAATGTTCATAAGAAAAACAGTATTTTTATTGAAGTAGCATTTAAAACGTTTTAATGTTCTCCGTTCAATACGCAGAAAATACCACAAATAGTTTAAATAATACATAAACACAAAAATAAGTATGTGTTGATAATTATGCATTTACAGTGTAAGTCTGAGAGGCAAATTAACAATGTTTCTCCATAGACTTTCACTGTAAGTAGATTTTTAGTCTTAGTTTATTATTATTATTATTATTGTTTTGTGATCACTTAGTTAGTTTAGTCTGTACAGTAACTAGTTATCTGCTTGTTTAACTTTGTCGGAAATAGGCAAAAGTGTCTTTCTTTTATGCTTCCTGTTTAACAACATGGGATTTAGATCGTTGTTGAAGTATTCCTTGATGCTCCGTGTGTGGAAACGCCGCATTTGTTGCGTTTGTTTCAATGCAACGGATATTTTAACGCGTGCTGCCTGCTGTCAGTCTGATGGACCCGAGCCGAACCCCACCCAAACTCATATTTTATTCCAGGTGGTCCGAGCTGAGCAGTGCAGTCCTCCCAGAATCCACAATCCCCCCCTGGATTTTTCCTGGATCTCTTGAGGGAAAAGTAGAAATAATTCCCTTTGTCTTTCGTTATAATTCCAGACTGAGATATCGTTTTTAATAATGCCAGCTTTATGTTTGCTAATCTAATATGTCTGGTTATATTTAATGTGTATGTGTGTTTGAGTGTGTGTCTTCTGTTCCCACTTGTTTCATATCCATCCTTTATTGTTTCCACCTTTCCTAAAGTCCAGTAATGGGCTACGGCAGGAAAAGAAAAAAACAAATTAGAATCTTAAAGCGCTGTTATTTAATCACCCCAATGGCTATGGATTTGCAGTGTGTGTGTGTGTGTGTGTGTGTGTATGTGTGTGTGTGTGTGTGAGAGACTGAAGAGGGCGATAGAAAGGGCAGGATTATTCTTCTTTTTCAATTAACAGAAGCCCCACTTCCCACACACACCCCAGACCCATAACACACACACACACACACACACACAGTTCATCAGCCCCCCCAGCCACTGAAATATAAAACAGCATTATGGTAAATTCCACTTAATGACACATTTTTTTGAACATTTTCTGAAACACGGCTGTCTTTCGCATCCCGTGTGTGTGTGTGTGTGCACGTTTACATTTTAGTGAGTGAGTGAATGTAAGGGAGGCCTAATTACAGTGTGGGTTGGATGGGAAGCAGAAAAGCCCTTCTCTCTTCCTATCAATGGTAAGGGAAAGGGAATGTAGCCGATTAATGATGGAGTTTATCTCTTTTCGTATAATAACAATCATTAAAAGTCGATCTGCCCTTCAGCCCGATAGAAAAACACTCCCAGAGGAGAATTGAAGTCGCAAGCTAGTGGCTTTATTAAGCGTTTAATTTTTCCTTCTCGTATGTTTGTGTATACGTCGTGGAAGCAGAAGGAAAACTAAAGGTTTGGAATATTAGATAACTGTCCACACAGGGAATCACAGTTTTGAAATATATATACACTGTATAGAACATGCTAACAGATTGGTGTCTAGTAATGATGTTCATGCATCTCAAATACATTCAGAAACAAGCTATACATCTGATACTGGTGCCAAAACTGCTGCAATAGTATTTAGCATATTTAAGCATATGCATGGTGTCTCAGTGCTGTTCTCATTTGTACGGCAGGGCAAGCTGGGGACACATTTCTCTGGTGGGCTCTTAAAGCAGGTTTGTCACAGACTAGCGTTGTGACGAGTGACTGAGCATGACTGAGATGTGCATGTGCACACAAGCTGTTTCTATCGATGCACGTGCAGTCTGACTACCAGTACTCTTGCATCAAGTTTACATCCTTTGCGTCACTATTTTCTCATCTGTTTCTAACATTACTGGATTTAGATGAATTTCTGTAATCACTCTTAAATGAATGTAAGTTCGTGCAGAGTTATGAATGTTTACAGTACATAATTCTGTCCATTATGTTTTTTGGATTTGTTTTGTTTGTAGCTTCATGTCATTATTAAACCCTTATGACTTTGTTCCATGGAACACAAACTAGAGCTGTTTTTGACCATGCAAACAAAAGCATATGTTATCAAGCTTCTAAAAATGACATAAAATCAACACCAAATTAGATCAGACGACTTAAAAATAATAATACTTTATGATTATTTTTTTTATAATTGATTTAATAATTTATATATAATTTATAATATAAAAATAATATAATTTATAATAAATATTTTTAATTTAGTTTTTAATATTTAAATAAACAATGTATTCAGACTCCTTTGAAGCTTTGTGTTAGAAATAGACAAAAACATCGGTTTTTACTCTCAGAAAATATATGGTTTCCAATATGAATGCGATTTGAGAGCTATAACGTTGAACAAAGTTAATATTGACAAATAGAAATTTGAATTGTTTTTTTTTTTTTTTGTCCATTTTGGAGTTTGATAAGCCCTTGGCCACTGTTCTAAAAAATCAGAATTTCTCCTTTTGTGTTCCAAAAATCATTTTCTATTTCTAACTGTTTTTACATTCATTTTAATTAAGTCAATTTTTGTATAATTTTCAAAGCTTTTGCCTTGCCTTGCCACTTAGGAAGGAGAGTCCTATAGGATTGGAATGATATGAGGGTAAATAAGGACAGATTTGAATTTTGGTGAACTTTGGTTTTTTTATGGTTGAAGGCTTTGTTTTTGTTTTTTCATTATCTTGACATCAGATTACCAAGTACAAGGAGTGATGTTGAGTGTGTGCGTGTGCTTTTCTCAGTCCCATGTGACTCTCTTCCCTCATCCCCTGTCACTTACTCGTCTGCCTCTCTGATTGGAGCGTATGGTTGCCGTGTTTCCGCCATGCTGTTGCCATACCGTGCCCCGCTGGGCAGTAATTGGGCCCCCTCTGGGTTGCAAGAGGCAATGGTACATTGACAGACAGGTTTGGCCACCTGCCCCACCTCCCTCTTTACACGAGGAGTCAGGAATGCCATGATCGTGGCAGCATGCACTGTGTGCCATGATGAACCTGGGGTAGAAGGCACGGATTTGTCCCCATGCCACAGTATCTTCTTGTACCAGCAGAGTTGGTGTAATATGGACTGATTGTCAGATTGTTTGGCAGAATTGAGGATATCCGTACTGTACACCATTGTTAATGAACATTTACCTGATTTCATATTCCTTTAACTTTTTCCTTTAACGCAAATTATATTTACTACCAACTAACCCAATATTTTAGCTTGAACCTTCTTTTTTTTTTGTTAAAAAACGCCAATTACTGGACACATTTTGGTTCCAAAATTATAGCTACACAAAATATTTATTTATTATTTAAGAGAGGGATCATAATGTTATGATGCAAGTTATTTGACACATGCCTGTGTATGTATAGAGGCCAAAAAAAGGTTATGATATGGTTATGATTTTTTTATGCATATAACCATAGAAAATTGTGCATGCATACACAAAGTCAAACAAAACATGCTAATTCTATCATAATTCATATTTATGTATTAAATAGCATTACGTGGCATTGCTGTTACATTTTTGTTGGAACACAAAATTCGAGGAATTTTAACACATCGTTTATCATATTTACTCCAACATATTTCAATTCATCCTGAATAATGAGATAAATTTTGGCTGTTTTTGTAACAAATAGCTATTATATGGCTTGAGAAAAATTGCAATATAGTGCACAGGTCATATGAACTATAATATTTCCATACACTCACAGCTTCCAAAAGTTTTTTTAAGTGATATATATGCCCCTAAAAAAACCATTCAGTGGACAGCTGTTAAAAAAACAATAATTGTCTTAGCATGGAGAACATTTCAATAATCTTAAAGATGTTTTTTCAACACTAAAGCCGCGTTTTTAATGTAAAGGTCCTCGTGGAACCATAGATGCCAATAAAGAACCTTTTATATTTAAAAGTGTTGTTGTTTTTTAATAGTCTTCGGTGTCTATGATTTGTTTCTTGTATGGCAAGAGTTGCGTAATGATTTTTGAATAAATTCTACTTTTATGTGTCTCTGGTGAAATCGAGGCATTCAAGTGAGTAACGTATGACAGAATTCAGATTTACATGAACTGTCCCTTTAAAAACTATAGAAACTGTGTGTGTGTGTCTTCCAAAGATAGTTTCTGGTGCTAAAGTTGTGTGTATGTGTGCAATAGAGATATCAGCGTAATCCATGTTGCAAGGCTCCACAGCAGAGCTGCAAACATGAAGACTGAGCATGAAATGAAATGTGCCGCTGTAATCCATAATCGACCTGTACATGATGATGTATTGACTGAGAGGGATACATCTCAACATGTCTGTCTCTTTCTGCTTGATTTGATGTCCTGGTCCTCTCTTCCAGCATGTTCTGTTTGTGATCCAACCGGATGCTTGAATTTAGTGGAGTGTGAAACACTAGTGAATATGTTTTCTGCACTCTCATGTAGTGAAGTACCCCGTGTGTGTATTTTGTCTTTGAAGTGTGGCGTTGTTGCACACTGTTTGGTTTTCACACTCACATTCACCACTGCTCACCTAACTCACTGTGGTCTGTTCATGGACCATGATGCATTTCACTGCACCGCTCATTTGAATTCTGCCTTCCGTCTCCTCCGTCAAGTAGAGATTAATTGCCCGTGTGGATGTAAATCTGGCATTTCTGATAAAAAGACAAAGGTTTAAAGAATAAAAACAGCATGAAGGAACGGAGAGGACGGAGTTGTTGCTTAGTAGATGGTGCTCATGTGGGAAATAAGTGTTTGAATCCGGCTAGCAACATATCTTTTTCCCATTCCCACATTAATTTCATTTCATTTATTTTGATTGATCATGAGTATGAGTGAGGAGATTATTTAGCTGATGAAGGAATTGGAGGAAATGGCGGAGAGAAAGACATGCCTTTGGTCAAGCAGATGTGAATGCTGTGTGTGTGTGTGTGTGTGTGTGTTTGATCACTTTTTGATTGGATTAAGGTCTGCTCTAGGCAGGGTGAATAGGGACGTAATGCATTTGCTCTGTGGTCCATGTCAAGTGTTTGTCAGGGGGTCTGTGAGGGCTGCTGACCCCCCATGCCCTGCCTTTCTGTGGGGCATCTATGCTTCTCTGTATCGCTAGTCTCACAAACCAGACCTTTGACTAAACGGCAAAGAGTCTGGTCCACATCGCAGCTTATTCTGGCCAAGAAACGCCTCTTAGACAGGAAGAGAATGCGACCAGCCATAGTTCATTTTGCATTCTATTTGGAGGTTAAATAAGACTTCTGTCTACATACGTTTTCATACAACTTGAGAAATTAGTTAGAAACAACTGATGTGATCAATACTAGGCAAAAAAAAAAGGATTTTAGTTTCACATTTATTTTATAAAAAAAAAAAAATATATATATATATATATATATATATATTTTTTTTTTTTTATTTATTTATTTGTCCAACTACAAAATGTAAGGCTTTTAGCAACGTTTTATAATTTTGTTATTTATACATTATAATTATTACACATTATAGGCCATATTTATATTTTATTTAGTATTTGTAAATTATATCAAACAAGCTCTAAAGAATATTAATTCATACAGACAAAAAAACAAAAACAAAAAATACTTTGCATACTTTCTAAAATATTACTGATTAGTTTTTGATACTTAAACTTTCATACTACTGCCTTTTTTAGAATTGTATTCTCTTATGTTCACCAGGGCTATATTTATTGATTAAAAATACAGTAATAACAGCAAATCTTGTAATTTCTTTTAAATAAATGTAATTTATTCCTGTGATTTTCAACTCAAAGCTGATACGTCAGTGTCACATGATCCTTCAGAAATCATTTTAATATGCTTATTTGTGTTTGTGCTGCTTAATACATCTATGGCGACTGATATAATCTTTTTTTTCCCCAAGGTTTTTTAATGAATAGAAAGTTATTCAGCTTTTTTTTTTTTTTAACAAACAAACTGTTAAAGAGTAGTATATGTTAGCCAAATAGGTCACGTGACCGTTCTATGAGTTGTCCCTAAACACTTACATTGACCCTGGTCCATCGGAGGGCTGTCTATATTTTTGTGTCCTGCAATAAGAACCAAAAGTGGGACTGAACGTGAGAAACTTCTCCCATCCCTTTCTCTCTCCCTCTCTTAAACATACACCCTCACACACAAAGGTGCACGGGGTCGCACACACTCGGCCTCCATTGTTATGTATGGCTGTGTTAATCTGACTGCTGGCCTCTCTTCCGCTCTCTTTGTCCCGTCCGCAAGCCCAGTGGCAGAAGTCAACAGCACCGCACAAAGAGCCTGCAGAACTGGTTAACGGCGAGGCCTGCTTCAGGCTTTGATCAGCTTTTTTAGGGTTCAGTCCCATGTTTCGTCTCTTTGAGCCGGGGAGTCTGCTGGAGGATGCTGAATGGTTTCATTCGAGGGAGACGAGTGCGGATAGAGTTGCTCAGGATGGATGCGTGTGTCACTGGTTTAGTTGGGGATGTTATGTGCTGTCTTTACAAACACTGTACCCCTTTACTTAAATGTTAGTTAATCCCATAATTCTGTCATGGTTTACCCACGCTCATGTACTTCCAAAACAATAAGACTTTCATTTATCTTCAAAACACTATGTATTTTGAATGAAATCTGAGATATATGTTCCTGCATTGAAAGTCCATTGCCCCAAAAATGTGTCCGAAGAGACACAAATTCTTCATATCACAAACCGTTTTAATTGCTGCATTAATTCACATATAAACAGTGATTTACGCACACAGAGCACATCAAATATGAAAAACATAAGTTCAGACCTGCTTGCTAGACACTGTTCATATTGAATACATTTACGATGTCTATACATTTTTTTTTTGAAGCGTGAAAGTTTTGACGGAATTCGTTTGTTATTTTTGAAAATGCAACATGAAAATCTAAGCTAGGGACATCAGATGAAAAGTAGTTGTTACTAATTCTGGCATATTTACATGGTGTATGTTTATATGAATGCATATGGTCCCTATTAAATCAATAAATAAAAATGGATGAAATAACATGAGGGTGAGTAATTGATGACAGTTTTCTTTTTTAAAGTGTAATATCCCTTTAATACACTTTCTCCCGGAAGCCCATTTCTGCCACTGAATAAAAAAATTAATCAATGTAATTGCAACTTTTTATCACACAATATAGATTAATATAAAAATGCAACTCTGAAGAAAAAGTCAGAATTGTGAGATGATAAGTTGCAATTATTGTGTTGTTACACTCTAAAAAATGCTGGGTTGTTTTAAACCACCTTTGGGTCACATATGGTTGTTTTAGTCCATATTTGACCCAAAGTTAAGTTGAAACATCCCAGCATTGTTTTGAGTGTAATATGCTCTCTCTTTCAGCTAAAATCACCTAGGTCACATCAGCTGGGAAAATAAACTGAATAACCACATACAGTAGCCGTTTAGCATTTAAAGCATTTTTTTACACTACTGTTGTAGTTGATTTAGCCTCTCTAAAATCTTTTTGGTTATTAATGCAGTAATGTATTGCCACTTAACAGTAATATAATACTAGCCAATAAATTTGAAAAGGACATATAGATGATTTTAATGGTGAACTTGACCTTCAGTTTCTGGATTTGGTTAGATACTGTTGTGTTTTCACCAATGACTGCAATCCAACATCAAGGTTTTGTTCCGTTATGGTATTGAACGCCTGCTTTTTATGATCCATTCATTTCAGAGAAGTCAATAATATCCTGCTTTACCTTTTTTTTTCTCATTGAGTATTCTGCTTCATTTGGAAATGCATCTCATTATAAATGCCTTGCTCAATGGTGGGAGCCTCAGATTCTTTTAAATGCATAATGCATGCAAAAATCGCAAGCTGCAAACAACAAAGTGGAGTGAATTTTATGCCCATAGTCAGAAGTCTGGCTGATGAAGACTACAGTGATGGTATTTCATGGAGCACAATAAAGAAATCCATATAATGCCTAGAGAAAATAATTTGTTAGTATGACATATACATCTCGGTATGTAATGAAATTTCAAATCTGCCATGTTTGCTCCTGGTGGCTCATGGGTGGTCAATGAGTTTTAGAAGTACTCATAAACAGCCAAAATGATAGTAATATGCATGCTAATAAGCAACTAATTGAAAGTTTGTTCTCCATGGACCCAACGATGGTGGCCGGGTGCATGCCAGCTTTCTTCTCTCTCAGACTATTAGTCAGCTGGAATTCATTAAAACACACACACACACACACACACACTGATGAAGTTGCACCCTGCGTGCACAACTCATATTTTTATTCGTTGGTTCTGTTAATTAGCATGCCTATGAGACATACAAGTAGCATCTGTCGCTATTCTGCTATTCACTCCCTCCCTTGTTTTCTTTTCATCCCTCCATCTTCGTCTCGCTGCAAAGGTTTTGTGTGATGTTGGTTTTGGCTTACTCTGTAGCGCCCCCTCTGGTAGGTTTATTTTATGTTGTTGCCTATTGGAGAAATACTATTTTATTATTGGGGATTTGATGAAGACACGGTGGATTTATGAAAATATTCCTAATATTCATATGAGAAGGAAATTATAGTGTCTTTTGATATGTGTGTGTTTGTGTGTCATTGTGAATTGGCCTGGCAGGATTACCATAGTGAAGTCCTCCTTTCGCTGGCTTTGTGTGATTGCTGGGCCGTGACTGACAAGGCATTTCCCCCTCGTAGAGACAGAGGTGTGTGTGTGTGTGTGTGTGTGTGTGTGTGTGTGTGTGTGTGTGTGTGAGAAGTGGGGGATCAGGATTAAAGGAAATGTTTCCTGTTTATTGTACTGGGGTCCTCAGGGATGTTTGGGGGGCATTGTTGCAATGATTTTTTTGGTGTGTAGATAAAAAAAAAAAGACATTCATGAATGAATATATATGGTTTGTTTTCGTTATGACCATTTTTAATATTTTGTAATATATATATATATAGTGTGTTTGTGTGTCTAAATGCTTCTTTTTGTGTGTGAAAATATGAATTTGAATTTTGTTTCATGAATTTTTTGTACAGTTTGTACATGAAACGCTATGAAATCATCAATAATTAAGTCAATGGAGTTTTATATATATATGTGTGTGTGTGTGTGTGCTGCATTTTAAAGCTGTGTTTCTTGATCTGCAGCTGTGTATTGCTGTAGTAACTGTCTCTCTGTCTCTTGAGAGTGAGCTAAAAAAAAAAGAAGAAGGTCAAATTAGGGGAGTGGGCCTCCTGTATTATCCACACACACACACACACACACACACACACACACACACAATCACACAATCTAAAGTTTTATCTAAATTCATGTTGATGGTTTCAGTTTGTTTTTCTCATGTGCTGTTCTTTTTTTTTATAGAATATGCAAACGATGAAGGGAATAAAAAGAACTGGACCATATCAGAAAAGGATAAATGGGTAATGTTGCATTTATTTTTATTTATTTATTTTATCAAATTTCAAATTGATATTTTATATACTTTTCAATTTGTTTTTGTTTTTTAAGCAGAAAATAATTGTTATTGTTAAGGATTGTCTTTCATAGGAGGTGATAACCATTTTGTCTGTGTGTGTGTGTGTGTGTGTCTTTAGGCTCAGATCTGTAATAAAGGAGCTGGCCCGAGGCGCATCTCAAACCGTTACTACGCTGAAAAATCCATCACGTGTCACAACTGCAGGAAGTCCGGCCATCTCTCTAAAAACTGTCCCACACCAAGGGTATACGATTATCCACCCTTCAGTCACCTGTCCCACAGCAAAGATCGAGACCCCCTCATCTCCACTCAGTGACACCTATAGTACTGCATTAGCCCAAAAACCTGTTAACTATTTAATTTATCTGTTCTTGCAAAATGCTACAATTGACCAATCAGAACCAAGTCTTTCAAATATCAGACCATTAGATATAATATAAAAATGTAAAATTTTTATATATATACACACACACAGAGTTATGCATGCTAGAAAAACTGAGCATGGGTCTTGAAGTTAAAAGGTTGAAAAACCCTGCTTTGACACTTTATTTTAATTTTAATTTTGAGTATTTTCTGTCATTTTGATGCTTAAATAGAGTTATTTGTTTGACAGTTTAATCTATTTTGTACACTGTTAATAATGTTTGTACAGACTTATTTGCACATAATAGCCTTGGAAACTGGAATATTTGTTGTTATTATTATTACTACAAATCTTGGATGATATTCACAGTGTTAAGTATATTTAATAATTCTTAAATGAAAATAGTTTTCTGGTTTTAATGCTTTAAACACAATGCCATATAGCAACTTAAAAGTGTTAAAAGTGTTGGTAACAGTCGGTACAGAGATTTCAAAATGTGACCATAGCATTTTGAGCGCTGTTTGAAAGCCGTGTCTATCAGCGGATCCATCTATGAGATGATATATATAAGGCATCTGCTGATAGACACGGCTTTCAAATGCTCCCGTGTGTATCTGTGCAAGCACTGGGTGAAGAACATGAAGCGATGATCACTGTAGCCAATCACAGACATATCTGTTGAGCGTCTGAACACAATGACCAATCAGAGCTGTTCATGAATCAGTGGGAAATTCTGGAATTGTCACTTTTTTTTTCAGTACTGACATCTGTACTTTTGACAACACTAGTCAACTCAAAATTGTCCTTATTGTGACTTTGTGTGTGTGTGTGTGACTGTGTGTGTGTGAGCAGAAGGTGCCATGCTGCTCGTTATGTGGGCTTCGGGGACACTTACTGAGGACCTGTCCGAACCGTCACTGCTCGAACTGCTCACTGCCCGGCCACACTTATGACGACTGTCTGGAGAGAGCTTACTGGCACAAATGCTGCCGCCGCTGTGGCATGACTGGACATTTCTTTGACGTGAGTAGTGGTGTGTGTGTATGTGTGTGTGTGTGTGTGTGCATCTATCTCTTGGGCCATTATTTCTCTCATTAAGACAGACGCTTCACGGGCTGTGAGTGGGACACACTCCACAAGAGGGGTGCTATAGCTTGTTAAAACAAAGGTTGGGAACACGTTTTATAACTAGGGATGAGTCAGGATTGATTATTGAAGTCATTTTTTTTTTTTTGCTTTGATCTCTGATCTTGCATCGTTTTTTTTTTTTTTTTTGCATCTCACGCAACGAGCGTTGCATTTTTTTAAAGATAAAATTAAGTTACAAATATTGTCCGCTCATTCTATTCAGTGGTGTTTTTGAACAGGAACACATTCCCTCACCGTAAAAGCTGGTTATGTTTATCCATCTTCTGCTGTCTTGTGATTGGGAAACAGTTTTAATATAATTTTGGCATAGTTTTAATTGAAGCGGAATTAGCCCCATTCATGCAGAACACGACAAACAAACACATTTAGGATTCGGGTGCAGTTACACAATCCTGCTTCAAGATATTCTGCTGCATTCTATTAGTGCAAGTAAAAAGTTGTTCTGATCATCAAGTTCTCACATCACATGATCATAACCATAATGCCCATCATCCTCTAAGACTATAGTTGTTTATGAATCTAGAATGAGCAGTAAAGTTGATCTTGCTGGTTAACAGAACAAACCGTTCTTCAGCCGCCAGCACAACATGACTTCATTATGCTCATAATCTATAATTACACCAGTCTCAAAAACTGCTGTGAGGTGTTTGTTAATGAACTCTGAGAGTTAACAAATATCGGCCGGTCCATCTGCTTTTTGGTTTCTGGCTCGCTCTAATGCACTTATTCATAATAAATGGCCGATGTTCTCAAAATGTACATGTTTGGGATGTGAAAATGTTTTTATGAATTTTTTCTGAATGCAAACTTGTTTGCATACTTGTACTTAATGTGTGAAGCCTCAAAAAGTTTTTCTCAATTTATTTCCTTTTTTCACTTTTATGTTTTTTCCTCATATAGTTTCACTCTTCACATTTTTTATTTATATTTTAATATTATATTATTTTAATTTTTAAAGTTATTTTCTATTTAAAGTCATCTTTTTTTTCTTCATGTTAAGTGATTTGTAGCACTTCTTGAAAATTAAATGAAATATCCACTCTGGGGTATATTTGTAGCAATAGTCAAAATAAAAAATGTTTTATGCCAAAAGTCTTTAGGATATTAAGTTAAGATCATGTTCCATGAAGATATTTTATACATTTCCTACCATAAATATATCAAAACTGAATTTTCGATCAGTAATATGCATTGCTAACAATTCATTTAGACAACTTTAAAGGCGATTGTTTAGATTTTCAAATAGTTGTATCTCGGCCAAATATTGTCAGATCCTGATGCACACTATACATTAACTGAAACCTTATTTATTCAGCTTTCAGATGATGTATAAATCTTAATTTAAAAAAATTTACTCTTAAGACCAGGGTCACATTTGTGCTTAATTTGCCACCAAGCTGATTTGGATGTGTAAATATGAACTTGTTTCAAATTGGTATACGTCTAATGTTCCTCAGTGTTCAAAATACCTTTTATTCCCCCCATCAAATATCCAAATTTATTAATCTATTAATTTATTTTTAGCAGTGTAAACTAACCGATAAACACACTGCACTCTTTCTTTTCTTACTATTATGCTTTCCTTTTCAATTTCCCCCCCTTTTCGCTTTTCCGCTTCCTGTTCCATTTTCTTTTCCCTTTTCGTCATTTCTTTGTCTTTTTACTTTTGCATTTTCATTTTATTTTTTCATTTTAGCCTTATTTGTTTTCTCTTTTCATCTCTTCTGTTCTCTTCTCTCCTCATTTCATCTCTCATCGTTTTACAGTTTTATCTTAATTTTCATATTATATATGCACATTTACTTTCATGAACTGGTTTTCTCTTTCAATCCTTCAAAACATCAACAGGTTCATGAATAGTTTCTAAACGGGCCCTAAAAGGTTTGACTTGTCCCTTCTGCAGTACACTTAATCGAAGAAGACAAAACTAAGCTTGGAAATGTATCCTAGAACAGAAACAAAGGTGAAAAGAGTGGATGTCTGCACCACTCCATGGATTCTTTTTTTTTTTTTACCATAAAGATTTTTTTTTTCTTAACTGTTAGATGTCATGTAAATTTTGGGTTTCAACCTTGTCTTTTTCTGTTCTCAACAGGCCTGCCCAGAAATCTGGAGACAGTACCACCTTACAGTAAGCTTTCTTTCCTTTGTCTCTCCTACAAAATATGAAGGATAATTTATGCACGAATCCACACTCAATCTCCCTGAGGGAATTCCAGGTGACCGACTGTGTTAAACATCTGAATCAAGGGAGTCATTTGTGACAGATGCATGCAAAGATGTCATTCAAACCTCACATGCATGCAAACACACACACACTCATGAGCACTAGAGTCATGACTGTGGCTTGCAGAGAAAAGACTCTGTGTCCTGCTGCTTTCGTCTTTGTGTGAACGAGTATAAATGCTGTACTCCTGATGCTTTCCTTCACCACAAAGGGCTGCTTTAAAACTAGCCTTCTGTTAAAGTCACTCTTCAAAAACATCTCGGAGATATTTGTTACTTTTAAAACAAAACAACAGGATTTGTTGCATTGAGTTTTACCGAGTCGCTGTGTGCTTTTTTTTTTTTTTTAAGGAGTTGCATCTGTGTGTGTCACTTTTTGTCACCGAACGATCTGAAAGCGGTTAATTGGCAAACTCACTGAGCATTTTCTCCCTAAAGATCCACCAGGGTGAGAAGGCATGTGACAGTCACACACACAGCTAAACGTCAAGGGTGCACTGAAACATCTGCACACACACACACACATGCGCTCAGACTCCTGGAATATAGACCTCAGCCTAAGAGAAAAGAGCAGCTTGTTTGTCAATTAAGAGACGTGATAAAGCATGAAATGTGCTGCCAGCATCTCGCTGTGCCGAGCAGTCACTCGACCCGGCACACACACAGTCTAATTAGCTAGGCTGCCTAATGAAAAGGCCAGATCGTTAGCACTAGCCTGGTGCGCGGGGTGGAGAAAGAGAAAACAGAACGGTGGGGTGAAAAGAAAAGGTTGCCTCAGGCCTGTAAAAAGCTGCGTGGAGGGGTAAAAGTCTTTCAAATCTTCCTCACTTCTACCGTTTCTCAGCTTTATGATTTCTTTCCTCAGTTTTGAATAAAAATAGTGTTTCCTGAGTTTGTTCCGATTAAGTTCACGGCACCAAGAAAGAAACTAATATTATTATACGTCTTTAAAAAGCACGCCATGGTGTCTGTTGTTAGCAAAAATACCATCGTTTTTTAAAGTAAAAAAAAAATATATATATATATATATATGTTTGTGTGCGTGTGTATATGTGTGTGTGTGTGTGTGTGTATATATATATATATATATATATATATATATATATATATATATATATATATATATATATATATATATATATATATATAATAAAAAAAAACATAATATAAAACATAATATCCTACAATAAAACCCAAGTGTACAATGGTCTAATTTAGCTTTACGGTACCGCTTCTGTTACAGTTGTTCAATATAATTGTTTTATATTGTTTAATATATAATATATGTTGCTCATTTTTAATGTTGGAAGGCTTCTGCTTGGTTAAATTACTGCATGTCTGAAATCTATGTATATCTGGACAGTTTAATTTAACTTTTATTAGATACATTATTTGGAAACATAGTTAAATGTTACATGTGTTTACTACAGTAAAAAGAGTAAATTATGCATAATTGCAAGCAACTAATCATAATCTCTGACCCTATAGTAAGTACATGTAGTTAATTAATATAATTCAGCAATTATACTGTAATGTCACTTTAAAATAAAGTGATTCAGTAGTGTGTTGATGCGAATTTGCGTCCAGAATTAAAAATAAGATGAGACACAACAAATAAACAAGTAAAGAATAAAGTGATTTACACAGTTCGAAGGAGTGTTT
The DNA here is from genome assembly GCF_003368295.1 of Carassius auratus. NCBI lineage: Eukaryota > Metazoa > Chordata > Actinopteri > Cypriniformes > Cyprinidae > Carassius > Carassius auratus. Next base: position 22,031 of record NW_020525090.1, on the reverse strand, counting down.
TATGGGAGTAAAATTGGAAATATTATTTCAGTGGTAGCCATAGTTATCAAAAAAAAAAAGTTTTATCACACACAGTGTCTTAGTGGAGGACATATGTGGACTTCTGAGTGTCTGCAGGCTTTATACTGGTGTAAAATATCATGTGATGGTTTCCTACAGGTCCACTTGGTTCTGCTGGGCTGAGTCCATCTGCTTGTGCAGTACTTTCATCCTCTGGGTCCTGCCCTGCTTCTGTGTGTGTGTGTGTGTGTGTGTGTGTGTGTAGGTACTTAAAATAAATCACCCTCAACAGACACCTTTAAACTATTCTGGAGTCTAGAGGGCTCAAAGTTAAATACAGTACAGATAGCCCTGTGTGTGAGTGTGACCGTGTGTGTGTGTGTGTGTGGTGCTTTGGGAGCTCTGGCCTGTCGCCCTATGCTAGACCCAGTCAGGTGTGAAAAGGCATTCTGTCAGACCAGTCCCTTTCTACTGGGTCTGTTTATACTGTGTGTGTGTGTGTGTGTGTGTGTGTGTGTGTGTGTGTGTGTGTGTGTGTGTGGGCAAGGCCTGCACCTGTCTTCACTTACAAACAACCACTCAACTCGCTTAAGTTTGCCACAAAACCCAAAGGAGACAGACTGAGAGAAGTGCGAGTGTTCACTGAGAAGCTACGCAGAGAGAGGAGGATTTACAAAGCATATGTGTTGTCTGGGCCACTGTGTGTTTATTCTTTTCCTTGGTTCAAGCTTCTTTTTTTTGGCCACATTATTATATAATATGATCACAACATGCTTTAACAACACTATAAGGACATCACTTACTCCAGAAGTTAAATCAAATATTCTTTAATCTTAAAAAAAAATACAGTTTTAGGCATGTTCTGTACACATGCACAACTGGACATATTTCCATTTTGTTTAGTTGCATTTAGCAACACGTTTACAGAGCTTTTATGTTTTAATTCAGATATTTTACAGGTATGAAGGGGAAACGGGTTACAATCCTTTAAGAGAATATTAATGAGCAATTACCTTTTTTAAAACATCTTTATAAAATCCCTGCTTTCCTCAAACTGATCAGCTTCGTAATCCTTTACACTGTCATGAAAATGAATTGAATTGTTAGCAAAAGTGAAATGAATGAGGAAAGTACAGTTCATGGGTTCAAAGTGATCAAGTGATTATAAAGAGAAATTCAACAATAAAGAGAAATGGTTTCACTGTTGATATAAACATTTCTGGATATTGTTCTGTAATATATTTATATTTATATTGTTCTGACATTGCAAGACCGAGCCAGATATGGTCCAAAAACCTTGTGATGAATTAATTATTAGCAGGAAATTGTACTTTTTCAGTATAAATAATATTTTGCAGGTTGATTGGTCATTTAGCTATATCGTATGCCATCAGAAGATAGAAAGGTCTGGACTTCAAATGTTTGCACGGGAAGCAAATATATAGTTTGTAGATGGCTACATACATTAAATGTGATATACATGTGGCGCCATCTACTGATTCAGCTGATGTACTGCAGTTATGAGGGTTTGGCTCTTTTTATTGGGCCCTTTTGCAACCGACTAGCAATCAGATGATGTATTAAAGATTTAAACATCAAAGTGTAATTGTAACTCTACATTTATCTGTAAGAAGTATAAACATTTGTGAATGTGTGTGCTGATATTTGTGTGAACGTAAAGACTGAAGAGAAACTTTATCTGACACAGTTTATTTAGAGTGTTTTTATCGATTAGACTGCCTTGGGAACGGCTCAGTGAAAATGTCAAAGCAGAGCGTTCAGATAAAGCTGTTCTTCCTCACGGTGAAGCTTTATAAGAGACATCAGAGTTCAGGGGAAGAACAGGTTTTTAATCAAGTTAGAAATTAACATGTGTGGGAGCTTGAATTGAGAATTTAGTTTGAATGCATTTTGATTAAATTGATTCTGATTTTATGCTCAGGCGGCATTCATTAGATCTGAAATACAGTCTTATTGTGAAATATTATTCCTATGATCAAAGCTGAATTTTCAGCATCATTACTCCAGTCTTCAGTGTCACATGATCCTTCAGAAATCATGCTGATATGCTGGTGTTGAAGAAACATTTGGTGCACAAGAATCATTTCTTATTACTTTTTTATGCATTTATACAGGATACATTTTTTTCAAGATTCAAGATCATCCAAAAATTATATAAATAATTTGTAATAATATAGTATTTGATTATTTTTATCAATTTAATGCATCCTTGCTGCATATTTTTAGACAAATGTTTTTATAAATATTTCATTTGCATATTGTTTTTCTGTTGATTTATTGGTTGTGTGGTGTCGCCACCTAGGAGGAAAAACTTCAAATGCTTTAGTAGATGTTTGTTGTTTGCCCTTTTGGAACTATTCTGATGTTTTCATTTTCTAATACCATTAATTTATCTCTCTTTGTGGCCTTAAGCAAATATTTTTTCTTTCTTGTCATGTCTTGTTTCTTCTGAGTCATGCTTTGAAACTCAGGTTTTCATTTAAGCAGAAAACATTGGGAAGTCTTTGCTTATAAACCAATTATTTTTCCTTTCAGCTGTTAGATTAGCTTTTTCTGTTTATCAGTCTGGAAAATGAAAATGTAACTAGAAAAAGAAAAATTATATATAGGAAAAATCATATTGCTCCTATCCTACCCATTTTTAAGCATAATATAATTTCTTCTTTTCTTTCCTTTGATTTTTTTGAGTGAAGTATGAAGTGTTTTTTTTTCCTGGAAGAATTGATTCATCATGATATTGTGACCTCGTTAGATGCAAACCCCTTCATCTCTGATACAAAGACCGTTCTTAGGCTCTTTCTCTTTTTCCTTTGTTTCTGTCTCTTTCTTAAACTCACAATCCCACACGCTGTCTCTTGCTCCTCCGCTGGTTTGGACGATGGCTTCTGGTTATCAGTTGGAAGGCAGGCACAGAGAAACCGGTGTGTGTGGCATTGCATGACAGGCCAGGGATCGATAGCATTATAAGGCATGTGTGTATGGCCGAACATCAGTCTAAGAGTGTGTATGTGTGCGTCTTTTGGCTGTCAGTTTCCTGTGTCTGCATTTGAATTACAAAGGCAAGCAGAGCTGGCATGAAAATATAAAAATGTATATCTGTTAGCTTCTCTCTGCCCTACGTGTCGCATACACACACTTCTACTGAACTGAGAGAGACAGAAGAGTAAACGGTCTTCAGCTGAGAAACAGAAATGGGTCAGAGCATCCTTTTCTTTATCCTCTTTACATTTATGAAATATTTTGTCGAGGAACAAACATGAAAAAGATGAATTTAACAGGTTTGTTGACATAGCGTTACGACACACTCTTAAAAATAAAGCTTTCAGAAAGGGGTTTCACAGCGATGCCATAAAAGAACCATTTTGAGTTTCCCTCTCAGTGAAAAGGTGTTTTCTGTAGTGTATTTTCATAATCCAAAGAACATATTTCCATAGGAAAGGAAAGCATGGATGCTAAAAGATCTTTGCCAGTAAAGAACCTGTTTTTAAGTTTGCATAGCGGTAGTATGTTTTCAGATAACTTGCATTAGGCTGATATAAAAGTCAAGTCTATTTCTTTAGTTTATAGTACTACTATGCATAAAATGTTTTGGTACAATATTTTGCAAAGGGATGTGTGGTTTGAGGTTTAAATGTAGAAACTGAATTGGCAGCTAAATGTAGGGATTAATACATGATTTCTGAAAAATGTTCGGAAAACTTTTTTTTTTCTTTTTCTTATACTTTCTGAACATATCGGTGACATGCCTTCAGTATTGCCACTTTTAGCCTAAGAAGAACATCATTGGCAAACAATGATATTCGTATTTTTGGGGTAAATTTTGTTGATTAATAATTTTGCCTGGTATTTGGCTGGTTTGGGTTCGTCATGGATAAATAATAGGTCCCTATCTTAATGAGTTTTTCATTGATTCATTTATTCATGCGATTCGTTCAAAGCTGCTGATTCAATATGATATTATCATAATACGATAAATATCCTACAACCCTAGGGCTATCAGAGTTTTTATGCTTGATGTGCTATATATATATATATATATATATATATATATATATATATGTGTGTGTGTGTGTGTGTGTGTGTGTGTGTGTGAATAACGTGAATATATTTTTACAAATATTTTTACATGTGTGTGTGTATATATATTTACATTTATAATTTAAATGAAATATAAATATTTTAAGTGTAAACAAAAAATATTTCTTATATTTATAAAAGCATGTGTGTGTATTTATATATACATAATAAATATGCTCAGTACACACACACACACATTATGTAAACAAAAACGTTTATTTTATATATGATTAAACATTTGACAGCACTGTTATATATTATTACTCCTTAATTTGAATGGATTGTATCAGATTGTGAAGTGAAGAATTCAGAGTAAAGAGTTCAGAATGTTCTGGATCCCCCTTAAATCCAGAAAATTGCAAAATAAACCCTGATCTGCTTATCTCTCTCTCTCTCTTTCTCTCTCTTTCTCTAAAAAGACATGTTATAGGTCAATCATGGTTTTTTAATCCAGAATCTTTATTAATTGTCTAATGAGTGATGCATTTTCGATGGATCATCTTATATTGAATCCATGCCGGAATGAAAAGGGTGAATGTCTTTACATGATTTCTTGTCACCTGACCCCTTTCCTCTCTTTCTGGGGGGTTCTGTAGAGTTTTCTATTACATATGCAAAATTCACCCCAAATCTGCCACCTCTCCGTAATCCACCAAACACACAAAGACTGTTTACACTGTGTGTGTGTGTGTGTGTGTGCGTGTGTGAATTGTGATGACACTGGAAACAGTTTGAATCTGATGTGGGTTTATGGATTAAGGTTGTGTCCGTCTGTAGCCAAGGTATGAAGCACTGTTGCCAGGATGGTGTGTGTGTAAATGTGTGTTTTATTTGCTTATGTGTGTGATTGTGTAAGCACAAGGTCTGTTTTCTTTGAGGAGGAAAGGGTGGTGGTTTCACTTCAAAACTTCATAGCATCTATCATGATTTTAACTGATCCGTAAGTCCGCTTCAGAGGCTGTTTTGTAGTTCTGGTTGGTTTAAATACGTTTAGTGTTGGTTTCTTTTTTATAGAGTTAGATAAATGCTTAGTTAACCCCCCCAAAAAATTGGTAAATGAATAAATTAACTCGAAGTCAGAACATGAATAATGCACTGAATGCTTTTCGTTGACCAAAACAAATTTTTCACTACATTTTTTTTTACATCAAAAACAAAAAGCACAAATATTCCTATACTCTATAAGATATTCCTTGAAACAAAATGTCCTACAAAATGTCTTAAATTTACAGGATAAATGTTTCAGGTACTACAGGTTGGTTTATTGGTGTCTGTATATTTTACAACTAAATGTAAACTGAAACACCCTAATGTACATCACCTATTTAAAAATATATATATTTAGATTAAAAAAAAATCATATTTTATGTGTAACAAAAGGACTTTTATTGGGAATGTTTGACTGTAAATTATACGGTCATTAATTTGTTTTACTTGTTAAAAAAACACTCTTGACAGTATTTTATAATAAATTACATATTTTGTTAAACAATTTACAAATTCTCATATATGGTATATATTAAGGTATTTTTCAGTTAACCCCTTAAAAGATTTTTACTGTAGAATTTGTATTATTATTATTATTTATTTTATTTATTTATTTTGCATTATCTAGATTAAAAAGCATCCTTTTTTAAAGACATATTTGATGGTCACTGCTGGGAATGACATGCTACCCAACCAAATAATAAGGTAGCAGCGAGGGTCACAGTAAGACATGTTTTGAAGCTACAAACAAGATTCACGTTAAAATAATTTTAACTACAAATCAATTTGAATGAGAAAATATGATAAATTTCAGATTCAAATTTGTCATCACTTTGTTTTAAATTACTCTTAACTAACTGAAAAAGATGGTGCAATTGAAAGATATTTGTGTCTACGAATGTAGTTTTGCACAAGCTTGCGTGCAAAACACACACTTTAGCTTGTGTGTGTGTGTGTTATCAGAGGCCAACCGAGGTGATACACACACACACACACACACACACTAAAGAGAGGTAATTAATAGTGCCACAGAGCAGCTCTTATGCACAGAGGATTGATGAAGGAGGGGTCGCCCTGTCATCTTTTTTTGTTCCTTCTTTCAGTCATCCTCCTTTTCCATCACATTCGAGCATGAGCGTGATAACAAGAGCTCAGGGGCACAGCGTATCTGTGATGGGGGAGGGTCTTCTTACACACCAATTTACATGAGATATCTGCAGGAATGAGAATGAAAAAAGGTGGATAGAGAGGTACAGTTGAAAAGAAGAAAGAGTTAAAGGACAAAGGGACGGAAAGAGAAACAACAGTAAGATTTGGAAGTAGTGTGAAGTGAGCAATAGAAACATTCAGAAATGCGGAAAACAGGACAGAAAGAAAGAGAGACAGTGTGTGGAAAGGAGGAAGATGTGTTTAAAATGTGTCTGCGTGCGGGCTTATAGAAAATGTGCATATATGAGTGTGTGTATGTCTCGATGCCCCCTTGAGGAGACATTTAAAGACAGTATGTGTGTAGTTCCCGGCCACACACACACACACACACATGCATTCAAACACGTTTCGCACCAGTCGGCTTACCCTCTTTATCCTGCTGTATTTACAGAGAGCGATGGAGCATGAAACGCATTTGGGCTCCTCAGGACCAGATGGAGAAACACACACACACACATGCACACAGGCATCCAAAGCTGGCCTTATCACCAGCGCATTACTGGGTTTTATTGATACCCTCAGTAATCACTCCCTTAAATCACCTCAAAGAAAAGAAAAATCTAGAGATAATCTGAATGTCTGTGAGAGAGGTGTGGGAGGAGGAGACCGAGAGGATGATGGGAGAAAGAGAGTGTGATTGGGAAATGCAAGGGAGGTTTATAATAATTGAATTGAGTGAAGTCGAGTAATATAACGCAGGTATTGGCTGACATACGAGCACACAAAGGGCACAAGTGCATTCACACGCCTGACATGGCACAAATGCACATAACCGCATCGTAAAAATGGTCCATTGTTGAAAAAAAGCATCATCAACATTCTGCTAAACTTCTCTTTTTGTGGTCCACAAAGGATATAAACTGAGAGTAAATTATGACAGAATGTTCATTCTTGGGTCAAGTGGTTCTCAACCAGAGGACGGGGGCCCACCAAACAACAAAAAACTCTTTGTCTGTTAAGTGATTCCTTTATTTCTTTGAAGAACTGGGGCTCCCACTGGATATGCAAGGAAACCTCAAAATAAAAGTGTGTTTTCTATACACACTTCATTATTAGTAAATCATGGATTACTGGAAGAGTAATGTACTGTACATTAATTGGTTAAAAAACGGGATCGCTGAAGAAGTTTCAATTTCTGGCATGTCTGTAGATTAAAGTTAGTTTTCAATGTGTAAATGGGACTGGGGACAGTCAGACGGCCTTAGGGTCACTGTCGAAATTGTACAGCACTGAGTGTTAATGAAGGAATTTCTCTCTATGTTTCTTGTTATAGACATCAAATACAAGATTTTATGCATTTTGCTCAAAGGAGGCAGTCAAACTCTCATTCTGAAGTTTTTGTGACTCTGTATCTTCACGTTTCTCTGTAGACCACTAATGGACCCCTCCACAAGCCCAGTGATCCAGATGCCTGCAGGAGACCGGCCTACTGCTATAACTGCTCTAAGAAAGGACACTTCGGCCATGTGAGTGGATCAGCCTCATCTATGCTGATTGCTGATTGCTTTCTGCAATCAATAACAACCACCAAAACCACCCAGCAAAACATTTAAATACCATATGAGATTATAGTGTGTTTTCTCTGCAGGAGTGCACTGAGAGGAGAATGTATAACGGGACGTATCCCACCCTGCCATTCATTTCCTATTATGACACAAAGAAGGACATGAATTGCCGGAATCATCGACTCAAAAAGCGAGCCAAAGGTTTGTTCTGATAAGTTGATTAAGATCTAAAGATTGAGACCTAAGGATTTAATGAAGTGTGTCTCTTACAGAACTTCAGGAAGCAGGATTGATTTCACCTGATGGAGCTTTCATTACAAATACCCTCCATCCGCCCAGAAAGAAACCTAAAACCAGCCACAAATACTCACACAACAACCAGCTCACGCCGAAGAGACGCATCGCACACACACCCAAACACCATCCAGAAGCGCACAAACCGAACACACACTTAAATTTCAAGCAGAACTCACAAACGCCAGGAAGCCACAGCAAACCCACGCCGCAGAGCAAGGTTAAACCGCAAAAGCAGAGCCAGAAGGAAGCCAAAAAGAAAACGCAATCTAAACGTATCGTTTTAGATGAAGACGCAGACTTTCCTAGAGGCTGTGAAAAGAGCCCTCACACCACGACAGTGTTTTCATCCCCTCGCGAAGACCGTGTGACGCAAAAGAAGCTCTTTGGACTGGAAAAGAACAATGAAAAGAAAACCGATCAAATATCGAAAAAGAACGAGAGGAGAAGGAGAAAGAGACAGAATAAAGCTGCAAAAGGTTCTCCCATGTGTCCCTCCGAGGAAAACCTTTTTCTGATTAAACAAAGAAAAGTATGAAGATTAAAAAAAAGCTAATTGTGTGTGGTTGGTTTTGGCCCGTCTTCCTCCATTCACATGCTTTTGTGTGCAGTATTCAGAGACCAAATTCAGTAATTTGCTTATTATATAATGATATATTAATATTAAAAAGTGCATTATTGTTTGGGAGGGAAAAAATAATACATTTAGCAAACATCTGGTATTTTAAAAGCAAGTGTCCTGCCTGAACATGATTTTATTTTAAGTACATGCTGACTTCTGTAACATCATGATTAAATTAAAGTTTGTTTGTATTGATAATCTGTTTGAGATCTTTTGTAAATGACTAATATCATCAAAACAGAGAAAAAAAGGTCCAGAGGACTTTTATTTTTCTTTCTCAATGGTGGAGTTCGGGGGCGGGGCTATCTGTTTTGCCAACCAATGGCAGATGTTGGAGTTGAAACCAGTTTAAAAGCAGTCATTATTTCTGCAGTATTTTTCTAAAATGAAATCTGTGATTGTCTCTTCGCTTTCCAAACAGGATGTGCATTAATATAACACCAGTAGGTGGAGAAAAGTGTCTTAATCAGACGTTCAATCACTCGCTCAACCACTTAAATAACACTGATTCATTCAGAAACAAAACAACACTCTGGTGTTTATCTCAGAGATGCTGAACCAGTAAGTTCTGCTTTGACTTTGTTTAGAATGTTATTGTTGGTGGATCAAAATCATGGCTGTTACTCACATTGACTTTTCTCACATTCTCACCACACAATGCAGGATTCATTTTCGAAGAGGAGAAAAATATAATATCTCATAATAGATGTTCAAGCAATGTAAGTTCAGACCTAATGGCATAGGAAATGACAATATTATATAAAGTTATTCAAAATGAGCTTATTGTTTATTGGACTCACAACCATGCTCTTGATCTGTGTGCGGTGCTGATTTCTTTAAACTAGCAATATAAAGAGTTGTTTACAGGTTTACATTTGCATTTGATGTCTTGCAGTGTGAGTGAGTTTGAATTAGGGATGTCAAATTTCGATTATTTCCATGATCGATCGTCGTTTAAATTAACGATCAATTAATCGATTAATCGTTAACCATAATACTGCAAAATGCGTCTATTGCAGGCACACAGTCAGCGGTATGACAGGATGTGCAAAAGCCACACACACACACAAAACGCTTTCTCACTTGAATTAAAGAGGTTTTAGTCTGAATAAAATGCTAGTAGCAGGATTATAAAATGAATAGATGCGATTATGATCATTTGATAAAATGAAGAGAGCGCGCCATACTTTTGAGGTCATTTTACTTTGTTGACAGTTTCCAATCCCGCACGGAGAACGCTGAACGCGCATCTTTAAATGGTTTTGTGGTTCTCGTTGTTGTATTTTAAAGCACAATTGCGATGTTTTCAACTGACATTATTGTATAAAATTATCCGAAATGTGGAGCGCGTGTGACTGCGCTGCACATTAAGTGAACTACATCGGCGCTGCTGCACCAAAACACAGTTGCTCACATTAATTTGATCCTGCTGGATTCTGTCCTAGAAAATGTCAGATTTTTTAAAATCCGGCATACAGCGCATTAGATCGTGACAGTGCATGCGTGCAGACGAGGATGAGCGAGCGCGGCTTTGGCTAGATTTATTTGGAGGTTATTGCTCATGTCTCATTCGGCACAAATCGAAATGTTTCCATATTCGCAATGTATTTGAATGTTAAACTATTATTTATAATGTAAACTAGGCTTGTACTTAACACGCATTCGCATATAGACGGAAAAGATGATCCTCTTCATATGAGCAAAAACGTCCTTGGCATAACAGCAGAGTGGACCGGTATACTACGGTCTATTTAAACTGAATGCTCCAGGAATGTGTCGGTCACAGCGCCTATTAATCGCTGTTTTGAATCCAGCAATTATTTATTTAGAAATGATAAGATCTGATTATGACAAGTGTGGTATAAAAGCTTTGTTTATTAGAGGAATAATAGGTTAACTGGAGATGTTACATCGCGACCATGCTTTTGGACCCCATAGTCTTCATTTACGCGGCTTTGTTCTGGTTTGCCGGTTGGTCACGAATTTCCACAAATTCAGTATATTTAGGCATTGTTTCTTTTCCTAAATCTTCATAGTCTAACCCTCTAATTTCCCAGGTTTATTTTATTATCTTTCGCTTTTAATAACGGTTTTCGCATCTCTTACTGTGGTAAAAATGGGAAGGGAAATTAAAGATTTCATGAATTAAGAATTCGTTCGATTTATTAATTGGTTCCCTTATTTCACTTAAATCATGGGTTATTTAGGGAACAAAATTAATGAAACATGGACAATTGCCACATTAATAATTAGTAGGAATGAATTAACAAGTTGTAGGAATGAATAGACTACCTGTCCTGTCACTGTGTCCCGCAGCCCTGCAAAGCGCACGATATAAAACAGTTATCTGATGAAATGATTAGTAACTACATTTCTATTGCATTTAATGTTGAAGAACTTTTATGTTGTTTCTATTTTAATGTACTTTAAAGTTTAAATCACATTAAAAGCTTAATTTGTACATTGTGAATGAATGATGATGCTTTTATATATCGTCACCGTCACTCACAGCCGCTCGCACGTGTTGAGTGCGCGTGAGCCGCACGCAGCCCCAACACTGAATCGGTTAACCGACCATCGATAGCCTTAATCGATTGCATCTCTTATCGACAATTAATCGATCATCGATTAATCGTTGACATCCCTAGTTTGAATCATGAAACAATCTGGCCCTTGTCTGACCATGAAGCATGTGTGTGTGTGTGTGTGTGTGTGTCTCATTAAAGTGTTATGCTAAGAGAGACTGATGATGCTTTAAATGACAAATGTTCTAGGAAACAACTTCCTTTTAATTATAGTAGCAGTGTTGCCAAATCTTTAAATCTGAAACACAAGCGATATCTCTCCTCATCGATCAGGTCATGACATTTGTCTGTATCCGTCTGCAGTGTGGGTGAATATCGGCTTCAGTGTTTACATGTTCATTTACTGGGCACTGAATGAAATATGAATCAGAGCATGTGCTTTGAGTCTCATTTAATATAAATTATAAATGATCGAAAGCATTTTGAAATATATAGTCATATACACAGCTCGGTTTGAGCGGGATGCGAGTGTGTTTGAGTGGAAGACAGCAGTGTCCTCTTGAAGAGCTACACGTGTTTGCTTTTTTGATTAACTCTTGAAAGATAAGACAGCCAATGTTGATTAATTTTCTGAAATCGAATCGTCTTAGCCGTTCAGTTTGATTGTAATCTTTTTATTAATAAGATCTCAGGCAAACACGCCTGCCCATAGTCTCCGAATTAAAGTGGTCAAATCCCTGTCTTCATCTGTGTGGTGGTAGTCATTACTCAGGACTGAATCCGCTGTGTGTGTGTGTGTGTGTGTGTGTGTGTGTGTGTGTGTTATTGTGCAGGGCTGTGAGGGTTTCCAGGTGGATGTTTGCGGTGTGTGTGCAGGGGACAGGAGCTCATGTGAGCTGTTTAGTGGGACACTCTTTCTTTCCATGCTTTCTGTTGGCTACCACAAGATCCCGGACATTCCCGCTGGAGCTCAACGAATCAAGTTACAGGAAACACAGAAGACCAGGAACTATTTGGGAAATTGAACTGAATTCCTGCTAGCTCTTCTTTTTTAACTTACTTCAGGATCATTATGATGGCATGCTCGCTCACTCCTCATATAAGGTACAATTTAGTGTCCCGTTAAGGATTTAAAACATAAAATGCAGTAGGATAAAATTGTCAAACAATAATTGTACACTACCTTTCAAACGTGTGGGGCCACTTTTGATTTTGATTGTTTTTTAAAAAATAGCACCAATGCTCAAGAAAAACTAACAAACAGCATCACTGAGCATCTCTCATCTTAACCAAGTTCCTTCGGACCTCTGAACCAGTTCCTCTGTACAGCCTCAAACACCCAGCAGTGCTACCTGTGGAACAGGTACAGTACTTTAGTTATTAGTCATTACATTATGTATCAAAACCTTGCATCGTGTGTTTGTGGTTCTTTCCTCCTGTTTAATTTGAAACTAAATATGCTGTCAAAAGATCCCTAGAAAATGTCCGAGACAGAAATAGAAAATAATTGTTAGATTTTCAGTATTTCTGGCTCTGAGACATGAAAACACATTGATGTATCTGATGACCAGTGTTCTGTTTTATAAGATGACACAGGTGACACACACACACACACCATTCTTGCATTCCAGGCCATTGCAGAGGTTCAATAATGTCTTCACTGTTTAAAATCTAAATCAAAACCAGAGTAACCATACTTTTGTGTCTGCAAATAAAACCAAAACAGACTGGTATTCTCTTAGCAATAGACACATCACATGACAATGTTATGTGTTCCTGTCTTTCTCTGTTTAATCTGTTTGTCGGATGTGTGTGTGTGTCATATCAGGACACAACTCTGTATAATGACATGGGTATGACACAGGTATTACAAGGAGAGGGTGACTTATGAGGACATAACCCATGTCCCCATTTTTCAAAACACTTATAAATCATACAAATGAGTTTTTTTGAGAAAGTAAAAAACTTAAAGTGTTGCATATTTGTTGATCTTAATGTGATGCATTGATTTGTTGTAATGATGCCAATAAATTGAATGTGTTTTAAAAACACAATGACCAAGTTTATGTTTTTATCATCAGTTAACGCAGATTCTGAACTTATATTTCTTGTTCCACAGCTAACCATATTTTAACCGCATGTTCATACTTTTTAACTGACACAATGAACACATTTAAGCTGATTTTAAGCAATGTTAATAATGTTATTTAGAAAATGTCATAATCTAAATAAATACAAATAATAGTACACTTTTTTTTTGTTAAAGTTCAAGAATCTTTGCTTGTTTCTTACCTGCAATGAATTAAGGTGAACGAATGCTACATCTATAAAGCTCCACAAATCAGGAGTAAATTAGGTGGTATACTTGATGTAAAAAAAAACATACCTTTAATCTCTTAGTATCTCTCTCTTTGTGTCTCTCTCTGTAGACGAGTCCTGCAGGGATATGCAGGCTAGTATAACTGTGTGGTGGTGGTCCAGGCCTGTTTGTGTGTGATGCTCTCGGGTCATTCAGAGAGACACACTGCGTCGAATCGGGTGATCTGGCTGCCTTGTTGTTGGGATGTGACCCCAGCGCTCTTCATTCCTGAAAGATGATGTCCAGGTCTCATCATGACATCATCCCCCACCTGAGATGACATCACTGTTCAAAGACTTTAAATATCTGTTCACTGGCCTTTTTTTTTTTTTAACACAAAATGAGAATGCAAATTAATATTTATTGCAAATAAGACAACCAAGCCTCTTTTACTTAATTTATCATGTCTGAAAAATGAGTAATGACAGATTTCAAATTACTCTTTACATTTAAATGGTTATTTATATGACTAATAATTTATGTCTAAAGATTCAAAATAAACTTTAGCATTTGTCTAGATGTTAAGGCAAATACTAACTCTAAAACTTTATAGAAAGGGTTACAAAAATGACACAAAACTTGATGAGGAAGGGTTCTAATATGTAGGAAAAAAAGAAGAAGAAGAAGAAGTTCCTTCGTACAATAAAACAAACGTTTTAAATCACTCTAAAAACCTTGCTTGTCATATATCATCTTAATCTTGGTCACTGGTGTCATGAAATAACAATTAGGTTCATACATTAAAAATAGTTTACCCATGTGCTGAAATGGCCCCTCAAAAACTAAAATCACAAATCATGTGTGTAAATATTTCTCAATTTCAGTCATGCATACATTCTCACAGAAGCACATCAAAAATAAAAAGCATGCTTTTATATGTAGCTTTTCATGATGCACATTGTTCCAAAGAAGCTTTGAAAAAACTCAGTTGGAGAAACGCACCTCCTCAGGGTTTCTCATATTTACATTTATTCAGGAACAAATAATACATCCATCCCTTTACAGAAATAGACCACTGCTGCCCCCTAGTGGAGGCAAAAGGACACGTTTAAATTCTGTATAATAACCAGTTTATTATAATACATTTTAAAATATATTTGACCTAAAACAAAATTGTGTTTTTAATTGTTTTACTCACAATTATTTTTTTTAAATAATTTTTTATCCTCAAAAAAGATACTTAGAGTATTAGTTTCCATCCATTTAACTTGTCATAATAATTGTGACATTTTACTCGCTTGCTCAATGTATTGCACTGTACTTCAACATATGCAACATTTCTCATCTTTAAAAGTATACTGGAGGATTTAACATTAAATTAGATTTTCATTTTATTCTTTATGTATTTATTATTTAATATTAGATAATATTAGACCATTCGAAATATTCTAATTTATTCTAAGATATTGTTATATTATTTACAACTTCTATTTTCTGGGACTAATAGTATATTTAAATAACACAAATGAAAAAAAAAATCCATTAATCCCCACAAACACTAGTAATAGTACTTCAGCTTGAACTAAGCCAAAGCAACGATTAATATTCATATATATATTCATATTCAATTTCAGCTTTAT
Source organism: Carassius auratus (assembly GCF_003368295.1). Lineage (NCBI taxonomy): Eukaryota > Metazoa > Chordata > Actinopteri > Cypriniformes > Cyprinidae > Carassius > Carassius auratus. The sequence continues at coordinate 6,852 of NW_020525090.1, read as the reverse complement.
TTCAGCACTGCATCTAAACAGATGTCTATCTGGAAGCGATATCAACATTAGCAAACAAAGCGTCTCCTCTAGAGGCAGGACAAGCTACAGTATTACAGCTATATAGTAGCTCTAAAGTAAGGTTTTATGTGGTGCTATTTCTCTGTTGTTATGTCTCCTACACTCATGGTCATGGCATCTCTGATAACACACTTCTTCTTTGAGGTCCACCACAATTCTATGAAAAGAAGAATTAAGATAATTTGTAATTTGTTCCAGACCATCAAAAAGACCATGTAAAGCAATGCAAATCACAGCGGTAGAGACTCACATGATGTTGTAGCTCTTGTGAAAGCGCTTCACATTGTGGCTCCAGCGGATTTTCTCAAGATCATAAACCAGCAGCAGTTCAGATGCAAAGCAGCAGTCATATACGACATTCAGTTAACAGCATTCGGCTGAAATTATTCCTTTTGTGAATAAGGTGCTTTCAGCAACACGTGGGCATAGAAGTTTCATAGAAGTGAAAGCATGGCACCATCTATTTTTGTTCCTGTCACTTACTTCCTTGAATGCCATCCTTGCACACGAGTGTCAACACAAAATCTTTCACCTCTTTAAATGGAGACTGCTTCTGTTCACCTAACAGGTCTATATGGAGAAGGAATAGTGAGAAGTCTCTACTTCTAGTAGTTAATTGTCAATGATGCAAACAGTAAAGCATGTCATTCAAGCAGGATGGGAAATGAACTTTTGGTCCAACAGTCCAATAGAAATGGTTAATGTTAAATTTCATGTATATTTAAATGTTTATTTTATACTGTTTGTATTTAATGCATATTTTAAGTGAACTACATTGCTGCACTGACCTGAAATCTGAGTTAATTTACTCATTTGTTTCCATAGCTACTCATTAGTTCTCACCTGTTCTGATTCTTGACATCATCTATATAAGCCCTCAGTTTTAGTCAGAAACATTTAATGGGAATAACTATGTATGGAAAATTTACTGTATAAATTAAAATAGTATATCAAATCATTCTGTTATATCTTCCAGATAGTTGAGAACCATCTTTGTACAAAGTTTGGTTAAAAATAGCCAAAACGTTGAGTTTGACTGTATATACAATTTCATGTCTTTTTTTTATATATAAATAACTTGTTCCTGGCATACTCTACAAACGAAATGAAATAAAATAATTCTACATTTATTTCGTATTCCAACCAATTTAATGATAAAAAAAAATAAACTCAAAACTTCGTTTTATGGTTTTCAGGAGAGATGCACTAAGATTAGTGTTAGGCAATCAAATAAATATAAGTGAAATATATATTTCTTTATTTTTTATGTATTTATCTTATTTAAAATTTTCTTTTACGTACTACGTTGTTTCGTCAAGCATGCCTTGCTGAACGCTGATTGGCTGCTGCTAAGCGGTTGCTAGGAGAGATCAAAGACGCGTCGGAGAGAAGCAGCTTGGGAAGTGAAACGTTTCGACAAAACAAAAATGAAGGCACGTATTTCTTTTTTTTACATATATAAAACAGCAATGTCGCATTAAAAAAGGTAATATCTCTGTTTGAAGCGCACATGTGCTTTGGTGAAGACGAGTGTTGGCGTGTTTTTAAGAGCGTCACGGACAGCGTTAGCACGACGGCTAGTGAAGTTAGCTAGCAGTTCATGTCTTAGCAGAAAACATAAATGCGTGTAAATAATATATATAAACATATATATACTTAGCGAAATATCGATTAACTAAAAAAAATGTTAATCTAAAGAACTGGTCGGTTGTAACTTTATCTTTGTTGATAATGTCGTTTAGAGTCATTTGTAAAATGTTATTGTATGACTGTAATTGATCAGCGAACTGTATTGATGTCAAATTTTGATGTTTGTCTCTTTTCAGCGTGTTTTCACGCTGTCAGAAAAGTCCTGGTCTGGATCATGTTTGCAATACAAATGGCAGAAAACAGTAGGAAACTATCTTGCAGTTGCAGGGTGAGAAACTGTTGGTTTATTACTGTCTTTTCAAGGAGCGTGAGAGTTAAAATTGATGTGTGTCATATTTTATATATCCATAGCCCTGACAATTTAGTAAAAATCTTTGATCGGCATGGCCAGAAGGTGAATGAGTTGAATCTCCCTGGGTAAGTGAGCATTCAGACACCTTCTGTATATCTGACACTTTAATTGGAAGAGAGAGCTCTGATGTGATTTGGTTTCTGCATAACTAAAGAGCTATAATTCTTCTCTTTCTGTTGTTGCTCACACTTGGATATTTTTGTGCATGCAGGAACTGTGTGTCCCTCGACTGGGATAAAGATGGCGATATCTTGGCTGTGCTTGCTGAGAAGTCCAGTTCTGTTTACTTGTGGGATGCAAATGTTAACAAGACCTCACAGCTGGACAGCGGCATGAAGTTAGTCGATGTGACGAGAGAGAGCGGACATGTTATTGAGAGTAAACCGATTGAATCTGATTTCAATCATGTTTTCTTGTTGACACAGAGATCAGATGTCGTTCCTGCTCTGGTCCAGAACTGGGCCGCTGTTGGCTGTTGGCACATCTAAAGGAAACCTGCTCATCTACAACCAGCAAACCTCACGCAAGATTCCGGTTCTGGGTGAAATTATATTTATTACAACTTTCAGTGTATTCATAATATGTTTCACATATATATTTTTGGCAGACACATGCACAGAAATAGATTTGCTGTATGCAATAAACTCTTCAAACACACTGGGGGTTTGATACTTCTAATATTTCTTTTAATTTTAAACTTTAAAACTGTTTTGAAAGCTAGGGATATGCCGGTATCAACTTTTCCAATTGCGGTTAATTGCTCATGCTTTCATCACAGTATACGGTATTATCATGGTATTGAAGTTTAACATTGGACATAATACAGTATAATAACAGGTTAAATAACTTTTTTATTATAACAAAAATAACTGAACATTTAAATACAATAAAGCAATACAGAAAAAAATATATAAAGTTAGGTTTTGCACAGATTAAAGTGCAAAAGAACTATAAAGACCAACAGGTATAATTTTACAATAAGACTTCATTAGTTAATCATTAACATTCACAATGAGCAATAGCTACATTTGCTACAGAAGTCATTAATCTTTTTTATTTTATTTCTTAGTTCATGTTAGCTCATTAAACAAAACCGTTGCAACTTTAGATTTTTACAACATTATAAAATATTATACATTATAAAATATTGTAATACCTAAGATTAATGAATGTTCAGACGAATTTTTATACGTTTTTTCAACTATGTTTTTTAGTTTGTTAACTAATGAATTAACCAATGAAGCCCTAACGTAAAGTGTGAACGAACAATAAAGAATCAAAACACTTTCAAACAATTATCTAGGGCATGTTATAGTCCAAATTAAAATGAAAAAAAAAAAAGAGTTTGAAAATAAATAGCCTATTAAGGCTAAATACTTTAGTATTTGGCGCTGTGATGAACATCATAGCGAATACACAAACCTGAATGGCTATTTTAAACTATTTAAATATGGTTTAGAAAGTAGCACAGCTGCTTTATTTATGGGGTTTCCAGAGTAAAGGCTGCTTTTTTCTGCAGTTTAGTGCCATCTGCTGTCAGAGAGTGAATGTGCTTTCATTCAGCGCGTCTCTCACGTGTTCCTCCATGTGCTTCTCATGTGAAATTCGGAATAATTTGTAATATATAATTATTCATGGTATTTAGGAGTGAATATTCATTAGCATATTCATTACCGTGATGTATCACATTTCCGACTACCGACACTTGTCTATTAAAAGCATATTTTCCTCTTTATTTTACTATCTAATCTGGGTAGAAATTTGATTAATTTATGAAACCTGAATTTTATAGAGTGCTGACTAGTTTTCACATCATGCATGTGTTCATGTAGGTAAGCACACAAAGAAAATCACTTGTGGCTGTTGGAGCTCCCATAACCTGCTGGCTTTGGGCAGCGAAGACCGCAGCATAACCATCAGCAACCACGAGGGAGACACCATTCGACAGGTGCGTCAGGGTCCTCAGAGAGAGAGAGATCCTGTAATGCTGTATATGTTGATTGCAGACCTATAAATAGCATAATCTATCTCCCTTTTTTCTTCTTCAGACTTCTGTGAGAGCAGATCCTGCAGATGTTCAGTTCTCAGTGATGAAAACAGACGAGAGATCATCTCCAGGAGAAAGCACTGTATGTTCACAAGCTCATTACTTATACAGTAGGTAGAAATTAATGTAAGAGCAAAATCTTAAATTGCAATAATATTTTTACGCTTTTTATACATAAACATTTTTGCAAAACAATTTTTACAATTTTTATTTTATTTTAAACTTTATTGGAAAATAAAATAACATTTCTAAACCCTAACCATCAAATTTTTTCTTCATCTGCTCAGAAACATTGAGAAGCAACTTTGGCTGCTTCCACCAAATCTGTTTTTTTTTTTTTACGTTGTTTCATGAGTATGAAAAAATATCTATAGATTGACTAAATGATCTTTAATTTACAGGTGAGTGTGGCTTTGGGGAAGAAGACCCTGTTTCTGTTTAATCTGAATGACCCTGATAACCCCATAGAACTGGCATTCCAGCAGCGTTACGGCAACATCATCTCCTACCGCTGGTACACACACACACACACACACACACGCACACACACACACACACACACACATACGCATCCATGCACGCACGCACATACACAGTTTTAATATGCATGTCAAAGTCTGGCTGTAGGTCATTTTATAATTATAATAATACATTTTATTTGTAATGTACCTTTTCTTATACCTAAAGAATACAAAAAAAGAGAAAACAAATCACTCAAATCAAGTAATTGCACATTTAGTTGTGTCTTTCATATACTGAGCACATGTTCCTTCTTTCTCCAGGTATGGGGATGGCTATATCATGATTGGATTTTCACATGGCTACTTTGTGGTCATTTCCACACATATCCGTGAGATTGGCCAAGAGTTGTTTCAAGCGCACAATCATAAAGACAGCCTGACTAGCATCGCCATCTCACAGTCCCTAAACAAGGCTGCGTCCTGCGGGGACAACTGGTAAAAGTGTTCATTAGTATGCACCTCATAACGGTTTCATCCACCAATCTTCTTGTGCTTTGAGATAACATTATTATATCTCCCTGTCAGTATTAAGATACACGACTTGACTGATCTGAAGGAAATGTATGCTATAGTCACTCTGGATGAGGAGACCAAAGGTAAACTTAATATCTGGTGTGTACTCATGCAGTGTATTTGTATGTAAAGCATTGGTTCTTAGTTCTGTGGGTGTTTTTCTCAGGCCTTGATCAGATGTGTTGGACTGATGACGGCCAGCTGCTCGCTGTATCTTCTCAGCAGGGATCTTTGCACGTCTTCCTCACCAAGCTGCCAATATTGGGAGACAGCAGTGGCACTAGAATCGCTTATCTTACATCGCTGCTGGAAGTTACAGTCGACAACCAGGTGGAAGGGGTAAGAGACGACACACAGACATGCAGATGCTTTCTAGTGTGCTCTGGGTGGTCGCTAAATGGCCCAGCTTAAAAGAACCTGCAGATATGGTCAGAGGGATTTTTTTTAACCCGTTGCATCATCTCTGACTGCTTAGAAAATGAATGGCACACCTTATGGAGTCAATATAATGTCGCATTTATATGCAAAATAATTAAGTTTTGCAAACAAAATAATGAATTGCAAAAAAAAAAAAAAAATGTAGTATTGTGAAAAAATTACGTTTTGCCAACAAAAATAAATAATTGTAAAAACATGAATGAAACCGCGTGAAAGCAATGATTTTGCAATGCATATTTTTCCATGGACAGATCTACTAATTTATTTGCAACGCTGCTTTTATTTTGCATTTCAGTCAAGTTTGTTTTCCCTTTGCGCTTCACGTTTTTGTGCGTCTTGATTTCTGGCACTGTTTTGACATGGGGGTGGAGCCAAGGGAATGATTCAGGGCACTTGAGAAACTGCATAGCAACTCTTATGTTGTGTTTTGGCCAGAAAGTTTTTTAGAAGATGTAAAAGTATAATTTATTGATAGTATTTTATCTCTTCTCAGGAGCCCCCCGTTGCTATTGCAGTGGAAGTAGAGCCTAGTTTCATAGCTGTTGGACCATATCATGTTGCTGTAGCCATGAATAACAGAGCATGGTTTTATGCGTTAGGAGACAGTGGTAAGTGAGAACCAGCATGAATTCACATTCACATTCCCTCAGGCAAAGGGGAAAGTTTTGACTTTCTGTATTCAAAGGGAAAGTTCACCCAAAAAAGAAAAATCGGTCATCTTTTGCTCTTCCTCATGTTGTTCTGAACCCATAAGACTTTAGTTATTCTTCACAAATTAAGATATATATGAAATCTCTGTTCATCTTATAAATCAATCATATTTCTTCACAAGACTGCTCGAGTCATATGGATTATTTTTATGACCGTATACGTTTTGATTACTTGGACTTTCAATGCAGGGACAGAAACCTGTCAGATTTCAGTAAAAATAAGGTTTCATTTTGCGTTTTAAATTAAATTAAATTAAATTTATGCATTTAGCAGACGCTTTTATCCAAAGCGACTTACAGTGCATTCAGGCTATCAATTTTTACATATCATTTTAAAATCTTATGGGTTTTTGGAATGACATGATGGTGAGTAAATGCTGACAGAATGTTCATCTTTGGGTGAACTGTCCCTGAAAGTGTGCATGTGTGTGTTTCAGGTGTGGAGCGTGTAAAAGACACGAGTATTTAGGAACAGTGGCCAGTATGTGTCTGAACTGTGACTATCTGCTGCCTTGTTTGAGGGGAAGGTCCAGTTGCATGTGGTAAGAAGACAATCATGTG
>NW_020525089.1:0-53483 GCF_003368295.1 Carassius auratus | reverse complement strand
TTTTTGCTATTTTTGGACCAAAATGTATTTTCGATGCTTCAAAAATTCTAACCGACCCTCTGATATCACATGGACTACTTTGATGATGTTTTCTTACCTTTCTGGACATGGACAGTAGACCGTACACACAGCTTCAATGGAGGGACTGAGAGCTCTCGGACTAAAATCTAAAATATCTTAAACTGTGTTCCAAAGATAAAGGAGGTTTTACGGGTTTGAAACAACATGAGGGTGAGTTATTAATTACATAATTTTGCTATCTGGGTGAACTAACCCTTTAAATAGGCGAAATGCCGTGAACAGTTAAAACTGAGCTCAGAAGACTCCACGTCTAAAGCTTCGGCAGCTCTTTGTGCCTCATCAGGCGAAGACTTAAATAACAGCGCTTTGCACAAAGGTACGTTACCTGGCATTACGGACAGACTTTGATGTAAAACCTTCTCTCTTTCCAAAAAGCTCTCGGGTTAAGGAGTTCCAGGCGCCAAAAATCAGACTTGTGTGCCGGGGCATAAAACCGAGTCCTGAGAAGTTGCGAGTTCCGCTCATAAACCCCGCCCCCTGCATGTAAACGAATGGAACCTCTCTTTCAAAAAAAGAAAGGGCGGCTGGCCCATAGACATATAAATACCTAGACGCCTCATTGGCCGCTTTGAGGCCGTCCGCCATGTTGGTGAGGGCAAGACTGCCTTAAAACAAATCAAAGTAAACGGGGGAGCTGCGGTTTTTACTGAATAAAAACACGATAACGTTCACATTTATCAACCGATTTCAGAGGTTTTGATCTACGTGCAGTTAAAAAAAAACTTTGCCTCCAGTTATTTAGTTAGGTTTGGAAAGTTATTAATTGAAAGCTCACATTTGTCTCACTTGTTGATTTCGTTGATTTTTTTCGGTTTACAAATCTGTTAATTTAGTATAACTGTGACATATTCACTGTAATGTAATTTGAATGTAATCATTTAGTTGTTTTATTTGCTTTCTCTGTGTTCAGGTTCCCAAACCATGTTTCTTTTCTTTTTTTCAAGTCTCTCTCTCTCTTTCTTGTGTCGCAGGGTTCAGACACAGCTCATTCCCTTTGAATACTAGGATAAAATCTAAATAATTCATCTTTAAACACTAATAATTTACTTTCGTTGAGAAAATTAATAAAACAAGTAAAATCAAATCAAAAAGTGACACACTTGTAGTCTGCTTTTCATTTGATAGCACTATAGCCTACAGATGAACTCCACAACAAATAAATAACATGTAACTGATGAGGCTATGGATCCAGTGAAACTGAAAATATCACTGATACAGTGCACAGTAGAAATTATAGTACAAGTGATATTTTATATTAAAAAGTATATGTTAGTACAACTTAAAGTGAATAATATGAAAAGCGAGTACAACGGTACAATAACATACCAGTATGTGATATAATAGATTTATAATAGCATTAAATGATATGTAAATATGAATATACATAATAAATAACTGAACAACAATAGGTTCAGTCAGAACATAGATTCATTTTTTAAACAGCATTTATATACATATGTATGTGTCACGAAATGTATTCTGAATAATTCAGATTGCTTTCATTTAGTATTTCAAATGTTCTGTGTTATGATGTCCATTGTGATAGTTTTCATACTTAAGCTGTGGAAAGGAAACATTTTTAAGGGCTCAACACAACAGCTTTTATGATGCAGAAGCCACTTTAGTTTTTGATTTCTGAATATATTATTCAGGTGTTTTGTTATTTATTTCAGAAATCCTTGTGATATATAAATATTCAGTTTTGTGCTGGTCTGACTTTAAAAACACTCAAATAGTTTTTAAACACTCAAAAGTATGTTTAAAAATTACCTTCTGTTTTACTTTGTGTTGTATAGACCATAACGCATAAAAGCGCATTAACAGGAAACATTAAAGGATGTTCTTTAAAAAAGTAACTAAACAGTTAAAACAGATTAAATGCATTACTTTTTTGGTTGAAGTAATCAAAACCAAATAATGGAAATTAAGTAACTACTTGTAACTAGTTACTTGATAATGAATGTTTGAGTGTGAGTATGTGAGGTTTACCTTGCACAACAAAAATCTCAAAGTAGTTATGTTCATCACAGACCAGAATATGAGATGGTCCCCTCAAAAAACTTTATATTAATCAAAATTAATAATCATTATAACAACATCACACTGAGTTTATCATGATATTGCAGCTGGACTCACTATGAGTTCCTATGTTTTTCATTTATAGGCTATTAACATCATGTAGTTTTTGTGTAAAGACACACGCAGTACATTATCAGCATTAAAAAGCCCGTGCAAAGCTTTTTAATTGCAGTCTATAGTATTAGAATATGAGCTGGGTCATTCTGTCGATTCATTCAGGGCTGCTCTGGGTTTAGTACAAACACAACACTAGTCTAGGGAGGTATAGTCTTGTCTCTTGGAAATGTAGAGAAAAGGTTTCCTCAGCTTTCCTTAAGGTTGTCCTTGTCCTGTTTGCAAATGGCTAAAAGGGAAGAAAAAAAGAATACATAGAATCAGTTCACAGTTTTATGAAAAGCAATGAAATCCTTATAATCAAGTGATGATAAACTTAATCGATAACACTTTTGAATAACGGTCCATTAGTTAATTTTATTTAACTACTTTAGTTAACATGATCTAAGCAAGAACAATCCTTCTACAGCATTTATTAATCTTAGTTGATGTTCATTTCAACATTGTCATGGAAAAGAAGACTGGATGCAAGTGCAAGTTAATATCTCTTTAATGAGCGTATATCACAGTAGAGTCAGATATGCAGGAGATGACAAGACAAACTAGCAGCAGGAGAGATGGCAACACAGGGACCTTGATGGGCGTTGGTGCTTGTGATGAGAGGAGTCCGTGAAGTGCCCGTGGCTGAAGTGATGAACGATGTAATCCAGAACGAATATCCAAGTATTACGCCCCGCGCCTAAGGGTAGTAGAAAACTCTAAATAGGGTGTAATAAAACTGGGTTGTGGTGATGGAATCCCAAGAACGAGTCACTCCGGTCGATAATCAAACAGGTACAAGATGTTAATCAGTATAAGTTATTAGATTTATTAAAAGTTAACAAGTGAAACAAAGAGCATCTCTCCAGGGTGTCCCAAAGGCCAAAATAACAAACAAAACAAATCTAGAAAGGAAAAGAGTAATAACTAACCTCAAATGATAAAAGTAAAATACATCTTACTTCCCTAACTTCCTAACACAAAACAGAACCCAAACAAGATAGCCAAAACAAATCGGCAGGACACCCCTTTGCTCCACGTTCTTAACACACAAGATGGAAAAGGCAAGAACGTGATCACTAGCATTTACTTCACACTCGAAAGTGACAAATTTGATCATCGGCCGGAGAAGGGATCCAGTTGCTCTCAACCCAACCGCGTCCGAACCAATAATGAGCTCCCCGTTGAATGCCGGCAGCGTCCTTTTTAAAGTCCACGCCTTGTCTCCACCACCAATGGCGATCGTACATCCAATCAGTAGGCATCCTATCAGAAACCAGAGAGAGTAAGAGGGAGGAGAAAGTACACACACACACACACAGCAAGAAAATCAGGTCGTAACACCCCCGGACACAAAGAATCTACTTCTAGTAGATTTACTCAGAACTAAACGACCGTGAAAGGGCGTCAGCAAGTACATTATCTTTTCCTTTTTTATAACGAATTTCCAGGTTAAAATCCTGGACAAAAAGTGACCAGCGCATGATCCGTTGATTCGAGTTCTTCAAACGAGACAGGAAGACTAATGGGTTGTGATCAGTAAATACGATCACCGGAAGGGAGCTAGAACCAATGTACACCTCGAAGTGTTGCAACGCCATTAATAAGGCTAATGCCTCCTTCTCAATAGTGCTATAATTTAGTTGGTGTTTCAAGAACTTTTTTGAGAAGTACGCAACAGGATGCTCGACTCCATTCTCATCATCCTGCAACAGGGACAGCGCCAGCACCGGTAGCACTCGCATCAACATCCATTTTGAAGGCACACTCATATCTTGGAGCAACCAAGACTGGAGCGCTACGCAGAAGCGTTTTAACAGAATCAAATGCAGTTTGACACTTAGCGGTCCATTCAAAATTTTGCGAAGCACGAAGCATATTGGTCAAAGGCAACACAACATCTGAGAAGCTTTTTAATTGCAGTCTATAGTATTAGAATATGAGCTGGGTCATTCTGTCGATTCATTCAGGGCTGCTCTGGGTTTAGTACAAACACAACACTAGTCTAGGGAGGTATAGTCTTGTCTCTTGGAAATGTAGAGAAAAGGTTTCCTCAGCTTTCCTTAAGGTTGTCCTTGTCCTGTTTGCAAATGGCTAAAAGGGAAGAGAAAAAGAATACATAGAATCAGTTCACAGTTTTATGAAAAGCAATGAAATCCTTATAATCAAGTGATGATAAACTTAATCGATAACACTTTTGAATAACGGTCCATTAGTTAATTTTATTTAACTACTTTAGTTAACATGATCTAAGCAAGAACAATCCTTCTACAGCATTTATTAATCTTAGTTGATGTTCATTTCAACATTGTCATGGAAAAGAAGACTGGATGCAAGTGCAAGTTAATATCTCTTTAATGAGCGTATATCACAGTAGAGTCAGATATGCAGGAGATGACAAGACAAACTAGCAGCAGGAGAGATGGCAACACAGGGACCTTGATGGGCGTTGGTGCTTGTGATGAGAGGAGTCCGTGAAGTGCCCGTGGCTGAAGTGATGAACGATGTAATCCAGAACGAATATCCAAGTATTACGCCCCGCGCCTAAGGGTAGTAGAAAACTCTAAATAGGGTGTAATAAAACTGGGTTGTGGTGATGGAATCCCAAGAACGAGTCACTCCGGTCGATAATCAAACAGGTACAAGATGTTAATCAGTATAAGTTATTAGATTTATTAAAAGTTAACAAGTGAAACAAAGAGCATCTCTCCAGGGTGTCCCAAAGGCCAAAATAACAAACAAAACAAATCTAGAAAGGAAAAGAGTAATAACTAACCTCAAATGATAAAAGTAAAATACATCTTACTTCCCTAACTTCCTAACACAAAACAGAACCCAAACAAGATAGCCAAAACAAATCGGCAGGACACCCCTTTGCTCCACGTTCTTAACACACAAGATGGAAAAGGCAAGAACGTGATCACTAGCATTTACTTCACACTCGAAAGTGACAAATTTGATCATCTGCCGGAGAAGGGATCCAGTTGCTCTCAACCCAACCGCGTCCGAACCAATAATGAGCTCCCCGTTGAATGCCGGCAGCGTCCTTTTTAAAGTCCACGCCTTGTCTCCACCACCAATGGCGATCGTACATCCAATCAGTAGGCATCCTATCAGAAACCAGAGAGAGTAAGAGGGAGGAGAAAGTACACACACACACACACAGCAAGAAAATCAGGTCGTAACACCCCCGGACACAAAGAATCTACTTCTAGTAGATTTACTCAGAACTAAACGACCGTGAAAGGGCGTCAGCAAGTACATTATCTTTTCCTTTTTTATAACGAATTTCCAGGTTAAAATCCTGGACAAAAAGTGACCAGCGCATGATCCGTTGATTCGAGTTCTTCAAACGAGACAGGAAGACTAATGGGTTGTGATCAGTAAATACGATCACCGGAAGGGAGCTAGAACCAATGTACACCTCGAAGTGTTGCAACGCCATTAATAAGGCTAATGCCTCCTTCTCAATAGTGCTATAATTTAGTTGGTGTTTCAAGAACTTTTTTGAGAAGTACGCAACAGGATGCTCGACTCCATTCTCATCATCCTGCAACAGGACAGCGCCAGCACCGGTAGCACTCGCATCAACATCCATTTTGAAGGCACACTCATATCTTGGAGCAACCAAGACTGGAGCGCTACGCAGAAGCGTTTTAACAGAATCAAATGCAGTTTGACACTTAGCGGTCCATTCAAAATTTTGCGAAGCACGAAGCATATTGGTCAAAGGCAACACAACATCTGAGAAGTTTTTACAAAAACCCCGATAATAACCAGTCATGCCCAAAAATCTTCTGAGGTCACGTTTCGTACGGGGCACTGCAAACTCCACAATAGCTTGCACTTTTAGGGCAACAGGTTGAACTTGACCCTGTCCCACCCGTTTCCCCAGGTAGGTAACAGTCGCCTTACCAAACTCGCACTTCACTAAATTAAGTGTAAGAGACGACTTTAGCAAGCGATCAAACACAATACTCAAAGTTTTTAGGTGTTCATCCCAGGTATTCGAATAAATCACGATGTCATCCAAGTAAGCCTTACAGCTATGAACCCCCTTTAGCACTGTATTCATCAAGCGCTGAAAGGTAGCTGGGGCGTTGCGCAATCCAAACGCCATCACCCTGTAATTTAGAAAATCATCCGGCGTAACAAAGGCAGATATTTCGGCCGCACGCTCCGTCAAGGGAACTTGCCAGTATCCCTTAAGCAGATCTAATTTTGTGACGAAGCGCGCAGAGCCTACCTTATCAATGCAATCCTCCATAAGCGGGAGGGGGAACGAATCTGGTTTTGTCACGGCATTTACTTTCCGGTAATCCGTGCAAAATCGTTGTGTGCCGTCAGATTTAGGAACCAATAAGCACGGTGAACTCCAGGCGCTAGAACTCGGTACTGCGAGACCATTCTCAACAAGATACTTTACCTCAGCTTCCATGATTTTACGTTTAACGGGGTTCACTCTGTAAGCACTTTACTTTATGGGTGAATGGTCACCTACATCAATATCGTGTTCCAAAACATGAGTACGAGTAGGGATATCTGAAAACAGTCCCAAAGAAGAATTAATTATCCTAATAATATCATTTCGCTGAGGTTCAGATAAATGTACCAGATGAGAATTTAAACTCTCCAGGACCATAGAATTATTCAGTTTATCACCCGAGACTAGGGTATTATGCAAGCTCAACCCATCTTCGTCAACATCGCGGTCAGAAACGGATGCAGCCGAAGCTACAGGAACGATAACGGAGCTTTTTGACTCCACATCTTCCCCACGACCAACATACAACTTCAGCATATTTACGTGACACACACAGGTTTTTCTCCGTCGCTCGGGAGTTCGAATAACATAATTTGTGTCACTTAGCTTCTGGTCAACGACGTACGGACCAGAGAATTTAGCTTGTAGCGCAGCACCCTGAACTGGCAATAAAACTAGTACTTTATCCCCCTCAGAGAATGAACGAACCACAGCAGTCTTATAAAAACGTCTTTTCATTTTTGTCTGCGTACTCTCCAAAGCAGTCTGAGCCAGTTTACAAGCATCATGCAGTCACACTATAGAGACTGTGTCTGTTCCACGAACTAGAAAATACAAAAAACGTCCAAACCAAGTTAAGGTTAACAATTTAATTGAGGTTCAACAAATAAAAAACAAATGCAATATGGATAAACAAATGATAAAGATTGGCTTATTGAATATCAGATCCATTTCTACGAAAACACTTTTTGTAAATAATATGATAACTGATCATAATATAGATGTGCTCTGCTTGACAGAAACCTGGCTAAAACCTGATGATTACATTATTTTAAATGAGTCCACCCCCCAAGATTATTGTTATAAACACGAGCCGCGTCTAAAAGGCAAAGGGGGAGGAGTTGCTTCAATTTATAATAACGTTTTCAGGATTTCTCAGAGGGCAGGCTTCAAGTATAACTCGTTTGAAGTAATGGTGCTTCATATAACATTATCCAGAGAAACCAATGTTAATGATAAATCCCCTGTTATGTTTGTACTGGCTACTGTATACAGGCCACCAGGGCACCATACAGACTTTATTAAAGAGTTTGGTGATTTTACATCCGAGTTAGTTCTGGCTGCAGATAAAGTCTTAATAGTTGGTGATTTTAATATCCATGTCGATAATGAAAAAGATGTATTGGGATCAGCATTTATAGACATTCTGAACTCTATTGGTGTTAGACAACACGTTTCAGGACCTACTCATTGTCGAAATCATACTCTAGATTTAATACTGTCACATGGAATTGATGTTGATAGTGTTGAAATTATTCAGCCAAGTGATGATATCTCAGATCATTATTTAGTTCTGTGTAAACTTCATATAGCCAAAATTGTAAATTCTACTTCTTGTTACAAGTATCGAAGAACCATCACTTCTACCACAAAAGACTGCTTTTTAAGTTATCTTCCTGATGTATCCGAATTCCTTAGCATATCCAAAACCTCAGAACAACTTGATTATGTAACAGAAACTATGGACTCTCTCTTTTCTAGCACTTTAAATACAGTTGCTCCTTTACGCTTAAGAAAGGTTAAGGAAAACAGTTTGACACCATGGTATAATGAGCATACTCGCACCCTAAAGAGAGCAGCCCGAAAAATGGAGCGCAGCTGGAGGAAAACAAAACTAGAGGTATTTCGTATTGCTTGGCGGGAAAGTAGCATATCCTACAGAAAAGCATTAAAAACTGCTAGATCTGATTACTTTTCTTCTCTTTTAGAAGAAAACAAACATAACCCCAGGTATTTATTCAATACAGTGGCTAAATTAACGAAAAATAAAGCCTCAACAAGTGTTGACATTTCCCAACACCACAGCAGTAATGACTTTATGAACTACTTTACTTCTAAAATCGATACTATTAGAGATAAAATTGCAACCATTCAGCCGTCAGCTACAGTTTCGCATCAGACAGTGCACTATAGACCCCCTGAGGAACAGTTCCACTCATTCTCTACTATAGGAGAGGAAGAATTGTATAAACTTGTTAAATCATCTAAACTTACAACATGTATGTTAGACCCTATACCATCTAAGCTCTTAAAAGAGATGCTTCCAGAAGTCATAGGTCCTCTTCTGACTATTATTAATTCCTCATTGTCATTAGGATATGTCCCCAAAACCTTCAAACTGGCTGTTATTAAGCCTCTCATAAAAAAGCCACAACTTGACCCCAGAGAACTAGTTAATTATAGACCAATCTCGAATCTCCCTTTTCTGTCCAAGATACTAGAAAAGGTGGTATCCTCACAATTATATTCCTTCTTAGAGAAAAATGGTATATGTGAGGATTTCCAGTCAGGATTTAGACCGTATCATAGTACTGAAACTGCTCTCCTTAGAGTTACAAATGATCTGCTCTTATCATCTGATCGTGGGTGTATCTCTCTATTAGTTTTATTGGATCTTAGTGCTGCTTTTGACACAATTGACCACAACATTCTTTGCATAGACTTGAACACTTTGTTGGCATCAGTGGAAGTGCATTAGCATGGTTTAAATCGTACTTATATGACCGCCATCAGTTCGTAGCAGTGAATGAAGATGTATCATATCGATCACAAGTGCAGTATGGAGTACCTCAAGGCTCAGTTCTAGGGCCGCTACTCTTCACGCTTTATATGTTACCCTTGGGAGATATCATCAGGAAACATGGTGTTAGCTTTCACTGTTATGCTGATGATACGCAGCTCTATATTTCTTCGCGGCCCGGTGAAACACACCAATTTGAAAAACTAATGGAATGCATAGTCGATATAAAAAATTGGATGACGAGTAATTTCTTACTGCTAAATTCAGAAAAAACAGAGGTGTTAATCATAGGGCCTAAAAACTCTACTTGTAATAACCTAGAACACTGTCTAAGACTTGATGGTTGCTCTGTCAATTCTTCGTCATCAGTTAGGAACCTAGGTGTGCTACTTGATCGCAATCTTTCCTTAGAAAGCCACGTTTCTAGCATTTGTAAAACTGCATTTTTCCATCTCAAAAATATATCTAAATTACGGCCTATGCTCTCAATGTCAAATGCAGAAATGTTAATCCATGCATTTATGACTTCAAGGTTAGACTATTGTAATGCTTTATTGGGTGGTTGTTCTGCACGCTTGGTAAACAAACTACAGCTAGTCCAAAATGCAGCAGCAAGAGTTCTTACTAGAACCAGGAAGTATGACCATATTAGCCCGGTCCTGTCCACACTGCACTGGCTCCCTATCAAACATCGTATAGATTTTAAAATATTGCTTATTACTTATAAAGCCCTGAATGGTTTAGCACCTCAGTATTTGAATGAGCTCCTTTTACATTATACTCCTCTACGTCCGCTACGTTCTCAAAACTCAGGCAATTTGATAATACCTAGAATATCAAAATCAACTGCGGGCGGCAGATCCTTTTCCTATTTGGCGCCTAAACTCTGGAATAACCTACCTAACATTGTTCGGGAGGCAGACACACTCTTGCAGTTTAAATCTAGATTAAAGACCCATCTCTTTAACCTGGCATACACATAACATACTAATATGCTTTTAATATCCAAATCCGTTAAAGGATTTTTAGGCTGCATTAATTAGGTAAACTGGAACCGGAACACTTCACATAACACCGTACTTTCTACATCATTAGAAGAATGGCATCTACGCTAATATTTGTCTGTTTCTCTCTTGTTCCGAGGTCACCGTGGCCACCAGATCCAGTCTGTGTCCAGATCAGAGGGTCACTGCAGTCGCCCGGATCCAGTACGTATCCAGACCAGATGGTGGATCAGCACCTAGAAAGGACCTCTACTGCCCTGAAAGACAGCGGAGACCAGGACAACTAGAGCCCCAGATACAGATCCCCTGTAAAGACCTTGTCTCAGAGGAGCACCAGGACAAGACCACAGGAAACAGATGATTCTTCTGCACAATCTGACTTTGCTGCAGCCTGGAATTGAACTACTGGTTCCGTCTGGTCAGAGGAGAACTGGCCCCCCAACTGAGCCTGGTTTCTCCCAAGGTTTTTTTCTCCATTCTGTCACCGATGGAGTTTCGGTTCCTTGCCGCTGTCGCCTCTGGCTTGCTTAGTTGGGGTCACTTCATCTACAGCGATATCATTGACTTGATTGCAAATTAAAACAGACACTATTTCAACTGAACAGAGATGACATAACTGAATTCAATGATGAACTGCCTTTAACTATCATTTTGCATTATTGAGACACTGTTTTCCAAATGAATGTTGTTCAGTGCTTTGGCGCAATGTATTTTGTTTAAAGCACTATATAAATAAATATAAATAAAGGTGACTCCCGAAAGCAACCGACATAATTCAGCAGATTACACTCGGATGGCTGTTCAGAGAGCCAGTTCTCTTTCAGCATCTTCAGTGGGCCCCTCACCGTGTGCCCAAAAACCAATTCCGCCGGGCCAAACCCCAGCGACTCCTGAACGGTCTCACGGACAGCAAACATAAGTAAAGGCAGCCCTTCATCCCAATCCTTTCCTGACTCGACACATTATTTACTCAACATGGACTTTAAGGTTTGATGAAACCTTCGAGCGCTCCCTGCGTCTCAGGTCGGTACGGGCTAGACGTAACATGCGTAATCTTCAGCTGAGACAATACCTGTTTGAACAGTCGAGACATAAAATTAGTTCCCTGGTCCGTTTGGATCACTTTAGGAAAACCAAAAGTAGAAAAAAACGTAACCAGAGCTTTCACAACAGCTTTCGCTTTTAAAGAACGTAACGGTACCGCCTCTGGATAGCGAGTAGTCGTGCACATGAGCGTAAGCAGATAGACATGCCCCGATCTAGTTCGCGGTAACGGCCCAACACAATCCAAGATTATCCGAGCAAAAGGCTCTCCCAAAACAGGAATAGGTTGAAGAGGTGCAGGACGGATGATTTGATTAGGCTTTCCTACAACCTGGCACACGTGACACGAACGACAATACTGAACCACATCAGATTTAATACCAGGCCCGAAAAAATAACGTAATATTCGATAATAGGTTTTAGTAATTCACAAATGGCCAGCAACATTATCATGAGCTATGCTCAAAACCTGGTTGCGTAAACATTTCGGTACTACGAGCTGGTAAACCGTATCCCAACTTAAACCATCCGACCTTGCTGGAGTCCACTTTCTCTTCAACACATCACTGTCCCAAAAATATCCCACTGATTTACCTTCAATGTCCGTAAGAGTAAGCGCCCTTTTCCTGCAGCACAATAAAGAAGGGTCTTTCTGCTGTTCAGCAGAGATCAGAACCTTGTCAGCGGACAGCGACAACTCAGCCGACTCCATTTCAGCACCATTACTCCTAGACAGCGCCTCAAAGTCGGGCAACTCAGCGGTTACCACAGAACACTCAGTTTTCGCTCTACCCTCTGCGGCCATGAAGGTATCCGAAAGACCAATCGCATCATCAAACTTGCGCGCTTGAGCGCGTGTAACTACACACGCCGTAAAAACCGAAGGAAATTCTGATGCTAACTCACCGGAAATAACAGAATCCAACACAGGATTTTCAATAACTTCGGGGATTGGGAGTACCTTTTCCCCGGCTAAATCGTTACCTACAATTAATGCAACACCACTTACAGGTAACTCATGACGTACTGCCAAATTTACAAAGCCTGTTACTAACCCGGATCGAATGTACACGTTATGCAACGGTACCTTCAACACACCCAATTCAATTCCTTGAATAAGAACATCAGAACCGCAGTAACTTTTCTCAGAAAATGGCAGCGCCCTAGCTAACACGAACGATTGATTAGACCCTGTATCACGCAACATGGTTACAGGAACCAAATCTTCAGATCCACTAAGATAAATCATTCCCTCACACACAAAAGGATCAAACGCTGCATCAATATCCGAATTAAGTTGGCCACCGATCTTATGGACAAAACCGACACTTTTAGTTGACTTCCCCTTGTTTTTCTTTTTCAATGAAGGACACGTCACAATCAAGTGGCTAGGCTCATGGCAGTAAAAGCATTCACGAGTTTCGACAGGTAAAACTGGCTTAGGGAATTTCGAAACTTTAACGCTCTTCTCCAAAGGCATAGCAGAATGTGTTTCACGACGTGCAGCAAACAGATTTTTGTGAGTCAACGAAAATTCGTCTGCACAAACGGCAGCCTCAGCAAGGGTACAAACTTTCTTTTCGTTCAAATAAACAACAATTTTGTCCGGCAAAGAGGTTTTAAAATCCTCAATCAACATCAACCAAGTTAGCGACTCTGCTAGAACTACACCATCTATCAAAAAGCACGCTCTTCTCCCGAGCGTACTCCACGTAAGTTTGACTGGCAATTTTAACATGTGAGCGAAACTTTTGCCTATAGGCTTCTGGCACTAGTTCATAAGCCTTTAACACAGCATCCTTCAACTTATCATAATCCAAGCTGTCACTAACAGACAGAGTGGAGCAAATCTCTTGGGCTTTTCCACTTAACTTGCACTGTATCATGAGAGGCCAAGCCTCTCTCGGCCAGCGCAACGCAGCAGCTATACGCTCAAATGCGCCAAAGTACGAGTCCACCTCATTATCCCGAAATGCGGGCACCAAAGTGAGATGACGACTAACATCAAAGTCATCCAAGTTAGAAGTCCCAGACAAAGGTGCCGAAGGTGGAGAATTACCAACATTGGGAGGAGTAGAAAGTGGCATCGGAGTTTTCACTATCCCCAGCGAACGGCTGCCAGCTTGCGTCTCTAACTCGCATTGCCTAAAACGCTGAATCTGAGTAGTATGTTCCTGACGTTTAATCTCTAGATCTAATTGCTTTAACTGAATAGCCAGCCTCAAATCCTCCGAGTTTACGCCGCTAAGTGAATGCAGCATTGGATCGGACTCTGGAGCTTCAGTATTAACTTCATCCCCTGTCGCTGCATTCATTCCTACCTCAACGTTCGGTCTAGGCTCTAAAATACCCTGCTGTATTAACGCCGCCTCAATTACGTCTCGTACAACTTTCTTCCTAGCAGTTTTTATAACCGGAACACTATAAAAGTCAGCGACCAAATACAAGTCAGTCTTCCGACACGACTCCAAGAGCTCACGCGAAGGATCCTGCTTAAATGCTTCTATACTAAACTCCATATAAACCAGCCTTACACTTCCCCACCACCCATGAAAAAACTGCCAGTCAAAATATAGAATATAGATTGTACTTACCAGCAGAGCCGCAAACCTCTTAATCCGCATCGAACGAATAAAAAAAAAAAGTGAATAGAATTGGACGAGCCCCCAATTATTACGCCCCGCGCCTAAGGGTAGTAGAAAACTCTAAATAGGGTGTAATGAAACTGGGTTGTGGTGATGGAATCCCAAGAACGAGTCACTCCGGTCGATAATCAAACAGGTACAAGATGTTAATCAGTATAAGTTATTAGATTTATTAAAAGTTAACAAGTGAAACAAAGAGCATCTCTCCAGGGTGTCCCAAAGGCCAAAATAACAAACAAAACAAATCTAGAAAGGAAAAGAGTAATAACTAACCTCAAATGATAAAAGTAAAATACATCTTACTTCCTAACACAAAACAGAACCCAAACAAGATAGCCAAAACAAATCGGCAGGACACCCCTTTGCTCCACGTTCTTAACACACAAGATGGAAAAGGCAAGAACGTGATCACTAGCATTTACTTCACACTCGAAAGTGACAAATTTGATCATCGGCCGGAGAAGGGATCCAGGAGCTCTCAACCCAACCGCGTCCGAACCAATAATGAGCTCCCCGTTGAATGCCGGCAGCGTCCTTTTTAAAGTCCACGCCTTGTCTCCACCACCAATGGCGATCGTACATCCAATCAGTAGGCATTCTATCAGAAACCAGAGAGAGTAAGAGGGAGGAGAAAGTACACACACACACACAGCAAGAAAATCAGGTCGTAACACCAAGGAACAAACAGGCAACAGGAAACTGAGACGAGAGATCCAGAGCAGGAACAACTACACGGGGGACAACACAACACCAGGACTCCAAACAACGATCTGACAAACATCAGATGAAAGACAAGGCGTTAATATAGGCCAGATGGAATAAGCGGCAGCTGCCGCTGATCAGTAATCATCGACGACGCCCACACAGAACAATCAGGTGATACATCCCGCAACCTACACACAGACAACAAGACTACACTATGTATCAATGAACCGTGACAGTACGCCTCTCGGCGTTCCCACCACCCCTTACCTGTCGATTGTAATCATCGATAAGGGAGTGATCCAGAATGTCCCGGGCAGGTACCCAACTTCTCTCCTCTGGACCGTAACCTTCCCAGTCCACCAAGTACTGGAATCCACGTCCCCTCCGCCTCGAGTCCAGAACACTGTTAACCGAATAGGTGGGTTCCCCATCTACGAGTCGCGGCGGTGGAGGAACCGGGACAGGCGGATTATGCGGTGACTGAAAAACTGGTTTAATTTTGGAAACATGAAAGGCGGGATGAATCCTCCTGTACGCTGGAGGCAATTTGAGGCGGACTGCCACCGGACTAATGATTTTGGTGACAGTAAACGGGCCAATGAATTTGGGAGCAAGTTTATTAGCAACGGAGCGGAGCGGAATATTCTTAGTAGAAAGCCACACTTTTTGACCGACGACGTATACGGGTGGCTTTGACCGGTGGCGATCGGTCTTAGCCTTGGTGCACGCCCTCACCTGCAAGAGAGTCTCACGGGCTCTGTTCCAGGTGTGGCGGCACCTCTGGACAAAGGCGTGGGCAGAGGGGACCGCGACTTCGGAATCCAGACTGGGAAAAACAGGTGGCTGGTAACCTAAGCTAGATTAAAACGGGGAGAGGCCCGTAGAAGACACTGGTAACAAATTATGTGCGTACTCAATCATAGAGAGTTGTTGGCTCCAGGAGGAAGGATTCTTGGACGCCAAACATCGTTCTAAATCCTGGTTGGCTCTCTCGGTCTGACCATTGGTCTGGGGATGGAACCCAGAGGAAAGACTAACCGTTGCCCCCAGGAACTTACAAAACTCCTGCAAGAATTTGGACACAAACTAGGGCCCCCTGTCAGAAACCACATCCACCGGGAGGCCATGTATCGGAAGATGTGGTCAATGACAGCGACCGCTGTCTCCTTGGCAGAAGGTAATTTGGCCAAGGGTATGAAATGGGTCGCCTTCGAGAACCGGTCCACAACGGTCAAAACAACTGTATACCCTTGGGAGGGTGGTGACAAAATCTAGCGCGATGTGGGACCAGGGTCTCGAAGGGACAGACAGTGGTTGGAGTAACCCATCTGGAAGACAGCTGGAAGTCTTACCAGTGGCGCAAACCGAGCAAGCCAAAACAAAATCGCGGATGTCGCGAGCCATACCTGGCCACCAGAACCGTTGCTTGACCAAACATCTGGTTCGATTAACCCCTGGATGACAAGCTATGTTAGAGCAATGACCCCACTTAATGACGCAGGACTTTAACTCATCCGGCACAAATAAACGGTTCGGTGGGCACGCGGGCGGAGGCGTTACCCCTTCTAAGGCCGCTAGGACCTTCGACTCGACCTCCCATGTTAGAGTGGAGACCACTAATGTCTCAGGAAAAATACACTCGGGAGTGGATGGGCGTTCGGACGGACCAAAAGTGCATCGGGCTTGATGTTTTTGGAGCCCGGACGGTACGATAGAGTTAAATCAAAACGACCGAAAAAAAGTGCCCACCGAGCCAGCCTGGAATTGAGCCTTTTAGCTGATCGTATATACTCTAAGTTCTTGTGATCAGTCCAAACGATAAAGGGCACCCCCGAACCCTCTAACCAGTGATGCCACTCCTCTAACGCTAATTTGACCACCAACAACTCTGTTACCAATATCATAATTACTTTCCGCGGGAGACAAACGGTGAGAGTAAAATGCGCAAGGGTGCATCTTGTTATCTGAGGGAGACCGCTGGGAAAGAACTGCTCCTACCCCCACCTCTGACGCATCGACCTCCACCACGAACTGACGTGAGGAATCAGGGGCAATCAGAATGGGAGCCGAAATGAAGTGACTCTTCAGTTTAGCAAATTCAGCTTCGGCTGCATCTGACCACCTGAAGGCCGTTCTGGGGGAGGTCAAGGCAGTCAGAGGTGCGGCTAGTTGGCTGAAGTTGCGAATAAAACGCCGGTAGAAATTGGCAAACCCCAGAAACCGCTGTAGGGCCTTACGGGAATCTGGACTTGGCCAATCCACCACAACCTTAACCTTGTCAGGATCCATGCGAATTCCCTCAGACGAGACGATGTACCCTAGGAAGGAAACAGATTGTGCATGAAATTCGCATTTCTCCGCCTTGACAAAAAGACCATTCTCTAACAGCCGCTGAAGCACATTGTCTGACATGTTGAACATGTTTCTGGAGAGACGAAGAAAATATCAGTATGTCATCCAGGTAGACATATATGAACTGATCAACCATGTCTGACTCTACTGTGATATACGCTCATTAAAGAGATATTAACTTGCACTTGCATCCAGTCTTCTTTTCTGTGACAGATCGAATAACTCGTATGGATCAGCAGCAGGAGAGCATCTCTTCCACCAGTCGCGCCGTCCAGGCGCTGGTAACACAGGTGTCCAAGCTCTCCCAACAGATGCAACAACTTCGCGTTCCCACTGCGCCAGCCCCGCCGACCGTTACCCCACCACCTTCAGAACCACGGGACATCTTGTTGCTTGAATTTGTTACAAGAGAGAGAAGCCGCTGCGTGTGGTTTTCAATAGTTTCAAAAAATTACTATAATACTAAGCTAACCAAGTAAAATGTCGTAACTGAACATGAACTGAACGAATGAATCAAATGTAAAATCAGCAAAATCATGTGGAATTCAGCTTCTTGATCAGTTTCAGTACTGCTCTGATTCACTCCGAGATCCTACACGATGATATTTGGACTTTATGGAGGAACAAAGCGCTGTGAATGAAAGGTAGAAGGAATGCAGCACAATTATCAATTCACCTCAAATATCTTCTTTTCATTATCATTGGAAGCCAAACTCAAACTTTATTAATTGCACAGATCTAAAGAGATCACAATAAAAATAAAAGTAAATTATTAAATAAAGTGTATTTTCTTATTTCCTGTAGTACCCAGAGCAGATTCTACCTGGTTCTGGAACCCATCCCTACTTACAGGAGAAGGAGGATCGGTTGCAATGCTACAGTACATCTTGCATCTGGATTTTCTAAACACATCATAAATGGAAGAATATATACTTGATTTTAAAATAACAATGAAGTAAAGCAGTTTAAAAGTTACAGACACTTCTTCAGCTTCCAGAATAAAAACGTTTTCCACATGTAAAATATAAAAAACAAACAAACAACTACTTTCCTACTCTTTACTACTAAAAGAGTAAACATGATAAAAATGAACCTCATAAAACCCAATGATATAATTAAAATCATGAAGTAAAATGACAAGAATAAAACTTGTAGATATTGTTTATTAAGGAGGAACTCCATCTTTAAGTTGATCTGAATCTGACAGATGAAACTGTAAGGTTTCTCTGCAGTGTGAATCATCTGGAGCCGCTTCAGATCTGCAGCTGTAATAAAAGTCTTCTCACACTGAAAGCACACATGATCTCTCACACCAGTGTGTATCTTCTGATGAACGTTTAAACTTTAGATGTGGAAAACTCTTTCCAGATAAAGAACATGAATGTGGTTTTTCTTTCGTATGAACTTTCAGGTAATTCTTCAGACCTGAAGCCTCATAAATATTTTACAGTTGAATCTGTGCTGGTCTTGAAGATGAACTTTATTCACTGTGACTTTAGATGATGTTTCTTTGTTAGGACAGATTTATACAGAAGATATTTTATTGCTTGATGCATTATTGTGAGGATGAGTCATCAGACCTGAAAGTGCTGGATCTGAAGATGATCTACTGACTAGGGGTTGAACGACTTCTGATTTTTTTAAAGTCAACTTTTATGTGATTAAAGTCTAGTCGAAGTCGACTAGTCGCTGATCACGTCCTTAATGAACAAATAAGCCTGGAGCTGTAAAAAACACATTGTACACATCTATGGCACATGACACATGGCTATTGCTCCTATAACAGCTCATTTATCAGTTCTTTTGCCTTTGTGTTGATTTATTTCTCACAGATTTCTGCTCGTTCTAAATCAGATATAGATAACGTAGCACAGTAAAGATTACATTTATATGAATGCATTAGTGAGAGCGATTGTGTGTGTGAATTATTTCTACATGGCTAGGGTGACCATATGAGCCATTTTCCCAGGACGCGTCCTTGCCAGGATTTCTATATTGCCTAAAACACCCAAAGTAGTTTGACCAATAACATGCAGGTATGGTACATAATCACCCAATCGTCCAGCATCGTGGCATGTGAGAAGGTGAGATCTACAGAGAACGATCAAAGGAATGCAAATACACGTACATGTTAGGTGTTTGTTTGTTCATTCAACTTGAAGCGTCGCTGTGCACCGATCATTGTATGACACCAAAGTACCAAGAGAGTGATTTGAATGAATGAGGAGCCGTCTGCTCTGCTCTCTATAGCTCTTATGAATGCCGTACAATGATCGATCTGCACAGCACAAACAGCCAAAATCTGGATATTTTAGACAATATAACAATCCTGGCAAGGACACGTCCTGGGAAAATGGCTTATATTGTCACTGTATACATGGCAGTGTCTCTCTAGTAGTAGTGACGCTGTGGGCTTTAGTTATTAAGAAATATATGATTTCAATTTTCAGTTTCTAAGCTATTTTATTGAGAAACAACAGAACAGAGATGACAGTACATTTCCTCACTGAATGATTCTGTGCATGTGTGATGTACGAGCTACTGTCTGTAGTCTATGTGTGTATGTGTGTGTGTGTGTGTGTGTGTGTGTTACAGTGCAGCAGCGCATTAGATTAGAACAGTGATTAATTTACCTGTACAATAAGCTGTTTAAAATGTGCATTCTCCCGTTCAATTTCAAGCATCCAGTATTATAATCATACATGTCTTGTGGAGCTTTCAGAGCATACATTTATTTGACATTTTAACTGTTTGGAAAAGGAGCATAAATGTGGAAGTCCTTCAAAGGTTTATTATCCTGTTGTGCCATCTATAGGACCAGCGACTAATCAACATCAAGCTTAAAGCGTCATGGCAGAGCACTGATGTCGAGTAGTCGATTAGTCTGTGTATCCCCTACTACTGACGGTGAATGTTCTTTGTTATGCTTAAGTAGAGAAGATGAATAACGGAAACTCTTCCCACATACAGTGCAGTGATACGGTTTCTCTCCAGTGTGGATCCTCTCATGTGTTTTCAGAGTTGCTACCTGACTGAATCTCTTGTCACAGTGTGAACACTTGTAAGGTTTCTCTCCAGTGTGGATCCTCTCATGTGTTTCCAGATATCCTAACCGACTGAATCTCTTGTCACAGTGTGAACACTTGTAAGGTTTCTCTCCAGTGTGGATCCTCTCATGTGTAAGCAGAGATCCTAACCGACTGAATCTCTTGTCGCAGTGTGAACACTTGTAAGGTTTCTCTCCATTGTGGATCCTCTCATGTGATTTCAGGTCTCCTAACCGAATGAATCTCTTGTCACAGTGTGAACACTTGTAAGGTTTCTCTCCAGTGTGGATCCACTGGTGCTGTTTCAAACTTCCAGCTGTAATAAAAGTCTTCTCACACTCAAAGCACATATATTCTTTCACACCAGTGTGTATCTTCTGATGAACTTTTAAATTTTGCAAACGTGAAAACCTCTTTCCACATGAACATGAATGTGGTTTCTCCTTTGAATGAACTTTCAGGTGACTCTTCAGGTTTGTAGCCGTCAAAAATGTTTTTCCACATTGATCACATTCATAAAGTTTCTGTCCAGTGTGGATGTTCATGTGTATCTTAAGGCTTGATGATTGTGTGAAACTATTCTCACATTGATCACATCTGTATGGTTTCTCTCCAGTGTGGATCCTCATGTGAATCTCAAGACCAAGTTTGCTTCTCAAACTCTTTCCACACTGACTGCAGGTGAAAGATTTCTCGTCTCTTCTCTTCTTTAAATCTTTCTGTTTGGTTGGAGGGCAACTCAAAGAGTTTTCTCCAGTTTTGACATGTTGCTTCTGCTCCTCTTCATTCTCCTCATTGTCTTCAATCAACTCTAAAATAAAAGTAAAAAATAAATAAAAATTTTACTACAAAATTTAGATACAAATCCCACGTTTCTATAGTAAGAACCCTTAAGTCCCTCGATATACTTCAAACGAAGTTCGTTTTCATTCTTCTTTTCGGGGCAAAAAGAAGTTAGAAAAGTTTAAGGGACGGTATACTGTTAACGAACTATCTGACACCCCCGCACTGCTGGAGGTGGGGTGTAGATTCATGTAAACGTGTCACAACGCTCCCGTGTATCCCCTAAACAAAACAACAATGAAATGAAGAAGTGTAGGCAAACTAGGTGTGAGACGGGCACCAATGGTCAGATTATAGACAAAAGAATAATGATTAGCAGCAGTTCAGAGTCAAGTATCATGTTTGCAATACAAAAGAACCATTCCATAATCAGTCCTTTATGAGATGTGTGAATGTCTCGGGTCTAAAACTTTAGCATGATAAATATTGGAATCAGTTTGTTGCTTTATTTTATTAGCGTTAATTTACTTTTTTAAACTGGATAAATTGTTTTGATAAAAACAAAGGTTTATTATCGTATGTTCGTTTGGCATTTCATTTACTGTATACCCTTTACATTTGCTTATTGAAAGAACAACAGCAGCAGTATGGTGTAACATTTATTTGAAACTTGTATTTGGTGCTTGCTACCTTATATCTTTACTCTTTCCTTTCATTCTTTTGATGGCTTTGGAAAACTTGTCTCGGATGTTTCTCTGCTTCACTTTTTGCATAACTCCGGGTCGTCCACACCAAGCTTCATTGCTATTTCTTTCTAGGAATTAATTATGTTGTTTGTTGTTGGCGTCACTTCCTGTTTGCTGTCATTTCCTGTTTGTTGTTGGCGCCCGTACTGCGTTGAGCTCCGTCACTATATTCTTTTTATCTACTATTTTTATCTTAAAAATCAATTTTAAACACCATTTCCGTTTATATAACGTGTGAATATATCCTCTATTGTATTCTACAACAAAAACAATCAGAGCGCCTCGTTATCACTAGTTTTATTTTGATCTCCCGGATCCACTATTAGCTTATAGCCCGTTAGCATTAGCGGCGTGGTTGCTGCTAACTGCGCTTACATTGCTAAAACTCTATTCACACACATTACCACTGCTGTACTCACTGTTACTTGCTTTAATGGCGGATGAATGTCTACCTTTGATTGCAGGCGAGGACACGTTCGAGTGATCAGCGTACAAGTGTGAATGAATCATATATTAAATTATTAATAACATTAATAATGTTCATCATCTGGCTGACTACGGTTTGTATAAATTTTTCTACAAATCAGTGTTAATTTTGAGACGAAATTTTAATTTAGTTTTAGTCTTAGTCTTTTGACTATAATTCTTTTAAGTTTTAGTCAAGTTTTAGTCATCTAATTTGTTTTAATTTTAGTCTTATTTTAGTCGACTAAAATTGCTTGGTATTACATTTCTGAAATTTAAACAGCATTGTGAACTGAGAGGGGATCCATGTTAACTGCATACACTCCTGAGTAATGGTTGCATATTATTAACACACAAGTAATTCTTTAACTGGTCAAATAACCCAGCACACAACAATGTATGCAGCTCAAACTATTTGTAATTTGAGCTACTCGCTAATAATCAGACAGCCTAACTGTCATTAAGTTGATCCAAATTTCACAAAAAGCTCATGGACGTAATTATAATAGAAGTCAGACATCAGACAGAGTTGCGGTTTTTGCCTCTACTGAGGAAGGTTCATTCACCTGTTTTGAGACATTTTGCTCAATTTTTTTTAAATGTTCATCTTATCTCAAGTGACTTTTCCTTCTGATTTAAAGATGTAAATATAACAATTTGTGTTTCCTGTTAGCTAAATCTCACATACATCTCTAAACCTATTTTCTTTACTCTGAGTTGATCTAAACAAGTATATGAAAACGATCCAAAGTTCTTCAACGCTCGTGATGTTCTTAAACTTTGTTACAACTCTTGAGTGAACCGGTTCAAACGCTCAAAGCGCACAGCAGGGAACTGAACGAATCATTCAAACTGATTCACGAACCAATTCACTGGTTTGCCAACTGGTCTGATCAAGCTTTTGAACAGAATTGACTCAAAAGAATCATTCACAAATGAGCATCGCTCATTGCCGAGAGAAAAGTAGACGATGCTTTTGGAATAAACTGAAGCATTTATAACTTCTATTACCTTAAGGTAAAGTAACGAGAAGAGCGTGGCTCACAGTAACGAAGTAAAAGTACATTTTTTTTCACTAGAAATGTACTTAAGTAAAAGTACCCATTTTTTAAATATACTCCAAAAGTATTAGTTACCCATAAAATGTACTTAAGTAAATGTAATGAGGAAAATGTAACTTGTTACTACCAACCTCTGTACATAATAATATAAAAAGAAATCTGCAAAAAGAAAAAACCGTCTCAGAAATGCTCTTAAGAATAGCCTTAAGCTTTGACTTAAGTGTCAAAATTCTTCGTAAAAGCAGGACTTTTCTGACAGTAGGATACTTTTATAAAGAAGCTAAAAGCAACTTTCAGTAAAGTCTAAGACTGACTCTTAAGTGTTGACTGAGGTGACACTTAAAGGGGGGGTGAAATGCTATTTCATGCATACTGAGTTTTTTACACTGTTAAAGAATTGGATTCCCATGCTAAACATGGACAAAGTTTCAAAAATTAAGTTGTACGTTTGAAGGAGTATTTCTATTCCAAAAATACTCATTCCGGTTTGTCACAAGTTTCGGAAAGTTTTTTTCAAGTATGGCTCTGTGTGACGTTAGATGGAGCGGAATTTCCTTATATGGGTCCTAGGGCACGTCTGCCGGAAAAGCGCGCTCCCGTATAGCAGAGCACTGAGAGCAGAGGCATTCAGTGATCAGAGCGAGAGCGTCGCGAAATGTCACAAAAGAAGTGTATTTTTGGTTGCCAGGGCAAGACAACCCTGCAGAGATGAATTCATTAAGGGACCAGTGGATGGAGTTTATTTTTACAGAGCATCAACGGAGTTGTGCAAGTGTTTGTGTTTGTTCCCTGCATTTCGTAGATGCTTGTTTTACAAACATGGCCCAGTTTGACGACGGATTTGCGTATCGTTTATTTCTTAAGGATGATGCAATCCCAACGAAAAAGGGCCACGATCGTGTGTTGGAACCGCAGGCGGTGAGTAAAACTGCTTCAAATATCTCTGCCTTCTTGTTAGTGCGTCCGCCTCCCAATGCCGAGACCCGGGTTCGATTCCCGCTCGGAGCGAGTCGTTGCTGCTGCTGCTCTCGTTCAGTTTCAGCCTCGGGATCTGATTCTGGATCATAAATATATGCTGAATCTGACTGTAAGCCATGGTTTGTTTTGGTTGGTTTTTTCCTCACGGTGTCACAGCTTCCAAACGCTCTCAACGCAAAAGCCTACTCGCGCTCGTGATTCTTTAGCTCCGCCCACACGTCACGCCTCCAGCCGGTCGTGTTTTTCCAGGAAAAATCGGTACAGACTATCTTTCTCTTATGAATATAATAAAACTAAAGACTTTTTGGAGTTATGAAGGATGCAGTACTACTCTATAGGTACTCAAGATTAACAGAATATTGAGTGAAAACTAGCATTTCACCCCCCCTTTAAGTGTTGTGAACTAAGGGCTACAATGATGTCAACCCAAAATGGCTGCCTCTGAAACAGCCAACAGAGAGTCTGATCACGTGAAGACACAGCAGCACAACACCAATCATTTAATGCAACTAAAATAAAATTACTTCATTAAGACGCTATTTAAATGTATTTTTTAAAATGCTTTGCATTGTGCAAAATTATTAAAATGAAATAAACAAAAAAAAACTGATTTTCTATTGGTATGTCTCCTCATTTACAGTTGGAGCAATGATTTGAAAATGAGTTTCATCAACGGCTCAAACAACTCCAGGAAAGCCCACAATTCTCATAAAAGTGACTAGTTTTTGCAGCATGGTTTGACGGTCGGTTGGACAGTCAGTGAACAGCCATATAGTAGTGGCAAAAATAAATAAATAAATGAAATTATTCATAAAAATTAATGATTTTTGTAAACATATTGCATAGCTGCTTAGAGTAAGTTGTTTTAATTATGATAATAATGCAATAAACATGCCAAATTGTGCAGTCATAATTTTTGGACTTGCTGTCATACAAAGAAATTATGAACAATGGTGCATCGAAACTCTAATTTCTGCCACGTGTAAACTTGCTACATGCTCAACAGCACAAAAACAGTCTGTTCCAGAGGCCTTAGAATACTTCTGCAGCCATATAGAGACAGAAATAGATAATGCAGTGGCTTTTCATTTAGTTCCACAATGTTGTTATTAGGACTGGGTATCGATTCAGATGTTCAAGATCGATTCGATTTCGATTCACAAGCTCTCAAATCGATTCGGTTTCGATTCTCGATTCGATTTTCTATTAGAGATGTAATCGGGCCTAACTTTCGGCCCGAGCCCAACAAGTACATTTTGATTGACAGCTTTTTAAAACCCGGGACCCATTTACAACCCGACATTATTCAAATGTACCAAGCAAGCAGCTCTTTTGCCTTTTGTCAGGAATTAGTAATTTATACATGTTTTAACATAATTTATACATGGCTAACGTAACAGGCCACTTGGAAGTTTGAACAAAGAAATAAAATAAGTCCTCTGTAACATCGTAATATCTCTGCTGAGGTAAGCAGACACTGATGCTCGGGTTTGTTCTGATCAGAGCTCGTGAGCGGAGATCGCATTTCCCGATCCGCTCGCTCATTCCGTGGGGTCTTCCTCAACCCAGAATGGCCTGCTGGTTTGAAAATATGCAAGGAGTCATTTTATTGTTTAGTAATAAACTGGTGTTTTCTGTGTTGCTGCAAAGATGAAATTGACGATGCGGACTCGCCATGAACGCCAGAGAGAAATGCACATTTCATATGGATTACATCAGAGTAGCCCGTTTATTTTGGTTTGAATATTTTCGTTTAAAAGAAGACATTTCAAGCTGTCTTTAATATATCTCAAATCTTATCGCACAAGGCAGATAAGAGGGTGACATCTAGTGGAGAAGATTTGTAATTAGATTAAAGCTAATCTTGCGTTCAATGTCTGTGGAAATAAATATGGAAAAAATAGATTCATGGCCTTTGAGAATCGATTTTGAATCGACCACATTTTAAAAAAACGATTAATCGAAAAATCGATTTTTTAACCCAGCCCTAGTTGTTATCTTGAGCTATTTTGATTCTACATGTCTGGGTGTTAATTGAGAAGAGACAGCATATGGGTTATAATGATCTGGGTTTTTAATGAGAGATTTGATATATTTGGAACTATGCATTCAACTGAGCCTAGGCAGTAAAATCTAAATATTGGTGATCATAGGACTAGTAATTATAGGACGTTCTGACCTCCCAAAATGTGGAAGTTAAACTGAACCACAAGGCACATCTGGGTATTTTTCTATGGACCACAGACATATGACCAATATCTCATATCTATTTGAGACATGACTTCGGCTTAGATCACAAGACCTAAGGGGCTAAAAGAGGTGTAGACACCCTCCCTTCTCAGTTCAGTTCAGTCTAGTCTATACTATCTGACTATCTCATCTTTTCTTTTTCTTGTATTCCGGGCTCACTTGAATACTTTGACTCTTACAGGTTTATTTAACTCAGATACTTTGACTTTTGGATACTTTGGATTTGATATTTTAACTTTTGACTTTTGAGATACTAGGTATTCTTAAATACCATTGAAGGAGACGACTGAGTGGATGCCGCTGATCATATCCTTTCTTCAATATATATATATTATCTCATTAATATTGTGTAATTTAGTGTTGTCAAAAGACCCGGTACTTCGGTACCAAGTCGGTACTAAAAAAATGAAAATGTCACGATACTAGGTTTCTGTAAGTACCGGTGGTACCGAGTACCCGCTCAACCCGGTTCTTGACGCATACAGCGCTATGATTTCCGCGAAGCAGAAAACGCGGACGGAATTTCAAAATCCAGTCATGAAAATGAAATTTACATTTTAATATGGACAGTCACGGAATATGTCAAAGTGAGCATAAATTAATCAAATCAAATCTCCATACGGACCAGTATCTGTAAATGTTAAGCCGCAAAAGTTGGTTGAAATCTGAATCATGCATGTTCTGCGCGTCTCTGTGTGAATGAATGAAAGGCAGAGAGATGTGTGGGTTTGTTTACTACATAGACTGAAGCGCGTGACGCTTGCAGTAATTTCAGCATCTGCCATCTCAATGAGGACATTAATACATAAACAACATCACCAGAACTGTTCTGCGTCACTTCCTAAGCATTTTACCATTGCATTTGAGTAAAACCAGTGTCAATTTAAAGGTTTATTCACGGCAACCCCTCAAAACAGCCTCTACATTGCGAGTAAATCACTCGCATATGTGAATAAATTTTACTCTGGGCGACTAAATTATGTCTATTGTTAGCCATTGGCGAATCAATTCTTAGATTTTACTCGCCAGTGTGTGTTCGAGGCTATTATAAGATTGCATGGCGCAGATATATTTTCACTCGCTGAACACTGACTGAGCGATTCAGAGTTCTCTCTCCATCAAGCGATCTGTACTTTTCAATTCATCTCAATGGACGCACAGTACACCTGTATTTGTCTCTTTACTGTCTATGATATTTGCCAAACTGTAAACTCTTTGTGAAGGCGCACGACTCGCCGTTGCTTTGCTGATAGCTCCGTTTCTCACACATGCAAAGAGAGAGAGAGCGAGAGTCTTACCACGCTGAATCGACATGCTACATGTAAACTATATTCTTTGTTGTCTTCTCCTGAGTTCATTTAGAATTATTCATATTTTTCGAACAAGCAGTAGATATGCCGGTTTCTCCGGTAGTGGGCGGAGCTAATGCGCAAATGGCAATTTTATTGGCTGGCGCTCATCTATAACCATCCCTGTTTTGATTTCAGCAAATCAGTTTGACCGAACGCAGACAACATGATTAATATTCATGAACCAGCAGCTCATCAATCCATAGTGCATTATATACTGTTAGTATGGTAGTAGAATTAGTAGTAGTATTATCTTTTAATAATAATTAATATGATCTATTACATTTTATTACATTTTATCATTTTTTTTATACAGAAACCCTCAATGACCAAAAATATCTTAAGCATCACCACCAGTCTTAAGTTCAGTTAAAATGACAAATATGCATTCATTAAAAGCTAATTTTTACATAAAGGCATTGTGCTATAAATATTACTATTATTTAGTAAAATGTATGTGATACTGCTACTACTGTTAATTAAAAATTAAATCACACAATATTTCTTCCATGTTTTAATTTTAATAGCAAATCCCCTTTATTTAACAAAAATTAAAATGTTTAAAATTCATAAATTAAAAGACAAATTAAATTTGGGTGAAACTTGTTTACTGTTTTTCATAATTATATTATATTACTATATTTAATTATATTTCTATATTTACACAATTGTAAATAAGTATAAAGAATGGCATTGGTTTTATTTTTTTTTGTGATAAAAAGTTATAATTTTTTTTAATTAGCATATTTTTGTGTTTTGCTTTGGTACCGAAATTGGTACCAAAAACCGTGGATTTTCACTGGTATCGGTACCGAATACTAAAATTTTGGTACCGTGACAACACTAGTGTAATTATTAATCAAGTGTTGATCAGTATTTAATAGGGCTGTGAATCTTTGGCAAGGCAGCGATTCGATTACGATTCATAGGTTTTCGATTCGATTCAAGAACAATTTTTTGCAAAATTAGAACGATTCAATTTGATTCGATTCACAATTAAATTCGATTCGAGTATAACGATTCGATTCTGCATTCTTTAAGTGCATTCACGGGATTATTTAAATGCTTCTATTAAATTCTTTAAATGCTTAGACAGGGGGCAAATAACAGTAGCATTTATGGTTAGAGAACCATAGGTTAAAAAAAAAACCTTTTGTCCATTGTTAAATGCTAGTTTAATTAATCACATGGCATACGTAAAAATGTATGTAAGCCAAGTTTTTAAAAAAGATCTTAAAGAGTATTATGTATAAGCTAACATTTTGTCACACCAGGGGCGTAGCCATAATTTCAGAAGTGACAGAAATGTCAAATACAATCATTTTATGTATGTAGCCTATATAATAATAATAATAATTATTATTATTATTATTTACAAGGAATTATCTTCTTTTTTAATTACTTTTAATTAGCTGTAATAAATCAAATACACTGCTGGACAATAATCAATCATTTGTAATCGATATTTTTTTCCTAATGGCAATTTTATGATTATTTTATATACTAGGCTACATTTAATTAGCAATTATTTAAATTTTCTGCACAGAATAAGGTAGAAAATATTTTATAATCTGTTGATAATCTGCAAATGATAATTTGAATTCTCACATTTTATATTCTTTGAATAAATTTGCATACTAAAATTTGGATTGACTGACTTGGATTGAAATTTTTTGCATCAAACAAAAACAAGAGAGGACCAACAATATATTAAAGGGATACTCCAACCCAAAATTAACATTTTGTCATTTGGTTTACTGCTAACTAGTAAAACACTCTGATAATATGACGAGTTGTACCTCAAAATAAATGTTAGATGGAAAAATTGTGCATTATTATCAAGTTTGTAACTTATATAAACTAATATAAACACTCATTCAATAACTTCTGCAGTACAAACAAACCAATATCCTGGAGTAATTAATTTACTCAAACAGTACAATGACTGAACTGCTGTGAAGAGAGAACTGAAGATGAACACCGAGCCGAGCCAGATAACGAACAAAACGGCTCAGTGTTCATCTTCATTTCTCTCTTCACAGCAGTTCAGTCAGTGTACTGTTTGAGTACATGAATTACTCCGGGATATTGGTTTTTTTGAACTCAGAGGGAGTGTCAGCCACATTAAAAAAAGTTAACGGCTTAAGTCATTTGTGGATTAATGCGTATTAGAGATGCGAACCGTTTAAAATGATTCAGTTCGATTTGGTGAACTGAATGATTCGTTCGCGAACCGGCTATATAGACTTTTTTGTTTTGAACTCTCTCACACAACAGTCACGGAGGAGAAGACAATGATGAATAAAGTCGTCGTTTTTGCTATTTTTGGACCAAAATGTATTTTCAATGCTTCAAAAAATTCTAACCGACCCTCTGATATCACATGGACTACTTTGATGTTTTTCTTACCTTTCTGGACATGGACAGTAGACCGTACACACAGCTTCAATGGAGGGACTGAGAGCTCTCGGACTAAATCTAAAATATCTTAAACTGTGTTCCAAAGATAAAGCGAGGTTTTACGGGTTTGAAACAACATGAGGGTGAGTTATTAATTACATAATTTTGCTATCTGGGTGAACTAACCCTTTAAATAGGCGAAATGCCGTGAACAGTTAAAACAGTAAAAAAGAAAGCTTCGGCAGCTCTTTGTGCCTCATCAGGCGAAGACTTAAATAACAGCGCTTTGCACAAAGGTACGTTACCTGGCATTACGGACAGACTTTGATGTTAAACCTTCTCTCTTTCCAAAAAGCTCTCGGGTTAAGGAGTTCCAAGCGCCAAAAATCAGACTTGTGTGCCGGGGCATAAAACCGAGTCCTGAGAAGTTCCGCTCATAAACCCCGCCCCCTGCATGTAAACGAATGGAACCTCTCTTTCAAAAAAAGAAAGGGCGGCTGGCCCATAGACATATAAATACCTAGACGCCTCATTGGCCGCTTTGAGCCGCTATACGTCAACGCGTCCGCCATGTTAGTGAGGGCAAGACTGCCTTAAAAAACAAATCAAAGTAAACGGGGGAGCTGCGGTTTTTACTGAATAAAAACACGATAACGTTCACATTTATCAACCGATTTCAGAGGTTTCTGATCTACGTGCAGTTAAAAAAAAAAACTTTGCCTCCAGTTATTTAGTTAGGTTTGGAAAATTATTAATTGAAAGCTCACATTTCTCTCACTTGTTGATTTCGTTGATTTTTTTCGGTTTACAAATCTGTTAATTTAGTATAACTGTGATATATTCATGTAATGTAATTTGAATGTACATTAGATGATATATAGTTTCTTTATTGCTTTCTCTGTGTTCAGTCCTAACATTTTTTCTTTCTTTTTTTCCCTCCCTCTTTCTTGTGTCTCAGGTCAGAACACAGCTCATTCCCTTTGAAATACTGGGATAAAATCTAAATAATACATCTTTAAACACTAATAATTTACTATCGTTGAGAAAATTAATAAAACAAGTAAATACAAATCAAAAAGTGACACACTTGTAGTCTGCTTTTCATTTTGATAGCACTATAACCTACAGATGAACTCCACAACAAATAATAACACATGTAACTGATGAGGCTATGGATCCAGTGAAAATGAAAATATGCACTGATACAGTGCACAGTAGAAATATAGTAAAAGTGATATTTTATATTAAAAAGTATGTAGAACAACTTAAAGTGAATTATATGAAAAGCGAGTACAACGGTACAATAACACACCAGTATGTGATATAATAGATTTATAATAGCATAAAATGATATGTAAAATATGAATAATACCATAATAAATAACTGAACAACTATAGGTTCAGTCAGAACATAGATTTCATTTTTAAACAGCATTTATATATATGTATGTTTCACGAAATTGATTCTGAATAATTCAGATTGCTTTCATTTATTTATTTCAAAATGTTTTGTGTTATGATGTCCATTGTTGATAGTTTTCATACTTAAGCTGTGAAAGGAACATTTTTAAGGGCTCAACACAACAGCTTTTATGATGCAGAAGCCACTTTAGTTTTTGATTCTGAATATATTATTCAGGTGTTTTGTTATTTATTTCAGAAATCCTTGTGATATATAATATTCAGTTTGTGCTGGTCTGACTTAAAAAACACTCAAAATAGTTTTTAAACACTCAAAATAGTGTTTAAAAATTACCTTCTGTTTTACTTTGTGTTTGTATAGACCATAACGCATAAAAGCGCATTAACAGGAACATTAAAGAATGTTCTTTAAAAAAGTAACTAAACAGTAAAACAGTAATGCATTACTTTTTTGGTGTAAGTAATCAACAAAGTAATTGAGTTACTTTTTGAATTAAGTAACTACTGTAACTAGTTACTGATATGAATGTTTGAGTGTGAGTGTGTGAGGTTTACCTTGCACAACAAAATCTCAAAGTATAGTTATGTTTATCACAGACCAGAATATGAGATGGTCCCCTCAAAAAACTTTATATTAATCAAAATTAATAATCATTATAACAACATCACACTGAGTTTATCATGATATTGCAGCTGGACTCACTATTAGTTCCTATGTTTTTCATTTATAGGCTATTAACATCATGTAGTTTTTGTGTAAAGACACACGCAGTACATTATCAGCATTAAACAGCCTGTGCAAAGCTTTTTAATTGCAGTCTATAGTATTAGAATATGAGCTGGGTCATTCTGTCGATTCATTCAGGGCTGCTCTGGGTTTAGTACAAACACAACACTAGTCTAGGGAGGTATAGTCTTGTCTCTTGGAAATGTAGAGAACAGATTTCCTCAGCTTTCCTTAAGACTGTCCTTGTCCTGTTTGCAAATGGCTAAAAGGGAAGAAAAAAAGAATACTTTAATCATATTAGACTTATATTAGATTAGACTTGAACACTTTGTTGGCATCAGTGGAAGTGCATTAGCATGGTTTAAATCGTACTTATATGACCGCCATCAGTTCGTAGCAGTGAACTGCAATCAAAAAATGTCGTTATAATGGAAGTCAATGGGGCAAAAACAGCCACCAACAACTAATTAGGGAGAAAAAATTTTAATCTAATGCTGCACAAAAACTAACAATGCATCAAAGCCAATTTTGTTACTAATCGTTGACATGCCCAAGACTCTGATAAAACATAAAAAAAAATATCCAGTCCACAATCAATTTTTATATTGAAAATATGTAATTTTGTGTTTTTTTTTTTTTTTTTCAAATCAGTGACATCATTTATGAACTTGGTAATTAAAAAGTTAAAATCTTGGATTTTTTTGTAAACATTTGGTAGTTTTGATCAGGACTGAAGTTGATTAATAGAGTTATGCAAAAAAAATTGAAAAAAATATTTATCTGCTACATTTATACAGCAGTTTAATTTAGTGGATGTTTTCATCCACGAACAACTCGAAAGGGTAGTGAATTTGCCCACAGTGTACCATTGAGTTTATGAAAAAAATCAAAGCATTTTCCCAAAATATGGGTCAAAATAAGATTTGTCACCAAAAATCATTCCATTAGCTCAAACACAGAGAAAGTTGTGGCCAAAATAAGACTCAACTTTACCCCCTAGTGGACGAAAACGTCCCCAACAACCCACAAGGGTTAAGTGCTTTATTCAATGTTAAACGTGTCTACTGTGGGTTTGAATATTATTTTGCATAATCTTTATAGCCATGGTTGTTTTACTCTCATTTCTTTGCTAGAGTGAATAAATAACTCAGACCACTCCTATATGCCCGTGACTGTGGTTTACTGAACAGCATTCACTTCTCCAAGTGCAATATACAAAAAGGTCCGTGCTGCAACATGAGTCTAATAAATACGATGGCGTTTTAGTGCCACTGAAAAAAAAAAGAGAATATCACAAAAATAAAGTCGAAATATCACTTTATTTTTGTGATATTTCGACTTTATTCTTGTAGTATTACGACTTTATTCTCGTAGTATTACAACTTTATTCTTGAAACATTTCTATTTTATTCTCATAATATTTCGACTTTATTCTCGTAATATTTTGACATTATTCTCATAATATTTAGATTTTTTTCTCGTAGTATTACGACTTTATTCTCGAAACATTTCGACTTTATTCTCATAGTTTTACGACTTTATTCTCGTAATATTTTGACTTTATTCTTGAAACATTTCAACTTTATTCTCATAGTATTATGACTTTATTCACATAGTATTACGACTTTATTCTCGTAATATTTCAACTTTATTTTTGTGATATTTCGACTTCATTCTCGTATTACGACTTTATTCTCGTGTTACGACTTTATTCTCGTGTTACGACTTTATTCTCGAAACATTTCGACTTTATTCTTGAAACATTTTGACTTTATTCTCTAAACATTTTGACTTTATTCTCTAAACATTTTGACTTTATTCTCTAAACATTTTGGCTTTATTCTTGTAGTATTAAGACTTTATTCTCATAATATTTAAACTTTATTCTCGTAATATTTCGACTTTATTCTCGTAATATTTCGACTTTATTCTCCAAATTTTACGACTTTAATCTTGAGATCTTAGATTTTTTTTCCCAACGTTGCACTAAAAGCTGTCGTAAATAAAAATCACATTTTTTTAAATCCTTTTTTTTCCCACACAATTGCAACAAACACATATTTATCTCTATATCTGAACACGGTATCTGTCTGAACATTTCTAAACATTTTTTATTTCTCCCCCCTTTTCTTTTTCTTTTCATCTCTAATTTATAGGCTTTAGATTTCTAAACACATTCTTTTCTCAGCCTGCAGAACATGTTTTATATAAAAGAGAGGGTATAAGAATCAGTCCATGTTTAAATATGTAACAAAGTCCTTCAAATACTGTGTTTTGACACTAATCTGACCTGCTCTGTTAGTGACAGTAGGTTTTGTGTCACCATTTGGCAGAAGAAAAAAAACCTCCATTTGTCTGTTGTTCTCAGCAAACTTTTCTTGTTTCGTGACCTGATCTTGATGGCCAGTGTGTCTAAGGTACGTTCTGTTTCTCCTCAGAACACCACCACTGTCCAGTTCAACCCTGTATGATTGTATGATCGGTTGTTGACTGGTTCCAGAACTGTTGCCAAACCTTTTGTGACATAACATAACCTATCACACTATTATCTCCTCCATTTCCTCTATGCATCCATCTTCATGGTCTCCAGCATCTGTTAACACCCACTGACAGACTTCTGAATGGCTTCCACATAAAAAATATGAATATGGTTTCTCCTTTGAATGAACTTTCAGGTGCTTCTTCAGGCCTGAAGCCCACAGATATGTTTTGTTGCACTGGTCACATGTGTGCAGCTCCTCTACATTGTGGCTGTTCAAGTGCTCCTTAAGGTGTGCCGATTGTCTGAAGCGCTTTCCGCACTGATCACATGTGTATGGTTTCTCTCCAGTGTGGATCCTCATGTGAATATTGAGACTCTTCCTACATGTCAAACTCTTTCCGCACTGAGCACAGGTGAATCTTTTCTCCTCTTTTATTTTCTGTAAAGAGATACTTTCAGTCTGTGACTTGTCATTGATTTTTCCATTTTTTACATGAAGTTTCTTTATCAGGTCTGAAATTAAAATTACATAAATACATTATAAGTCTTAAAAATCTGAGAGAAATGTGAGGTGAAATGCCATAAAAGTGAAGCTGAAAGTATGGCCTACACAAGGTTATGATCATTTCTATGTGCTTTTATGAATATTTTCCATGAACAAGGCACAATGATCTCCAAATGTGAGTGGAGCAGGAAATGAAGAACTGTTGTAATTTTGATCAACATTATTTTTATATTTCAAGGTGTTCAGTTCCTTTTTGGGCACAAAACTAAATGATTTGTTAATATTGATTTTTATGTGAATGGCATGCAGCTGCATATACAGTGTTATGTACAATGTAATATTCAGTGTTGCTTGAATTTGTTACAACAAGGAAAAAAGAAAAAGAAAACAGCTGAAAGAGACCAGCGCATCTGCAAGAGAGAGAGAAATAAGTATTTGTTCTTCATTTATGTTATGTTAATTTTGCACAGTTTTAATTATGCAATACAAATATTAAAATAATAATAAAAAACACACCATGCAACAAAAATAATACAATTATGTATTGTTCATTTTACAAATTGCACAGGGAATACAAATGTGCCAAACTGTGATAAAAAATTTGTCATTTACTGTATGTTGGGAAAGTTAACTTAAGCAGTGTTATTATAGTTTTATTTTTGGATTTATTATTAGTTTAAAATTTGAATAATGAAATAACTTGTGGGTTTAATATGGAAGACTCAAAGTCTGTGGTTAAAGCTCCACTTAGCGATAAAAGGCAGCAAAATACACAAAGCAAAAGTGTTATTTATTGGTTTAACTACGTTCATTCACAACAAGGTTTCTTCCATTATAAAAAGCTAATTTGAAGAAATGCAAGCTTTATAATCTTATTTTTCTTCAGCCTCATTGATGAAGGATAGGAATAAACACCAACCTGTTTGTTCTTCAGTGTGGTTCATTCTGCAGGGTTCTAGATCTCTCATGTTCTCTCTGTTCTTCAATAAACTCTGTCTCTGCAGATTTCACTTCTTCCTGATGATTTGATGCTGGTCTTCACTTGTAGACTGATCGGAATATTCCAGCATTAATTGATGAACTGCAGTGGGAGGAGCTTCACTGAAGGTGTGATTATTGTGGGAGGGGCTTCACTAAAGGTGTGCTTGTTGTGGGAGGAGCTTCACTGAAGGAGGACCAGATCTGCCAAAATTAAGTTAAATAAGTTCCTGATTTTGTTTTAACACTAATCCTTTTGATGTTCACCTTTCAGTTCGTCTCATAAAGTTACTATTGAGTAAAATAATCATAAAATAATTATATACTCATTCAAAAACAGTATCCCTTCTTAGTTTTTACACATTTTATCCATATATTACAATTGAATTAAACAAACAAACTTTTAATTTATCAACTTATAATTTCGCAAATGTGTAAAGTACAACAGAGTTTGAATTAACCATTTTTGATTTCGATAAAGTTGTTTCAGTTTTGTGTTTTATATGAAACATGGTTATTATTACAGATTAATAAAATGAATGCAGCTTTGATGTATCTTGCCGATGTCACAATAGCCGATTGTCTTATTTGCTTAAGTGTGTTGACAGCAATAGCATGAGATCAATGTGGCAATTTACAGATCTGAAAACATGAATAAAGTTAAAACAGGATCTAATGACATGAAAAAAGAAAG
This sequence comes from Carassius auratus, assembly GCF_003368295.1. Taxonomy (NCBI): domain Eukaryota; kingdom Metazoa; phylum Chordata; class Actinopteri; order Cypriniformes; family Cyprinidae; genus Carassius; species Carassius auratus. The sequence continues at coordinate 16,529 of NW_020525089.1, read as the reverse complement.
AAAAAGAAACACTCATTAAACAAGCCATTCAGGAACAGCAGCAGATCAAATCAACTTCATATATGTTTGTGAGTAGAAACTGATCATTTGTGTAAAGATATTTGGTAAAAGACTATAAAACTGCTCTATTAAAACAGTATGGTTATTTTGCATAGTATGATACAGAAATAATTCCAGACAGTACAACGATATGATACAACATATAGACCAACCATTATATTTGTTGCTCATAGATTGCTAAAATGTTCTACAAGGCGAAAGAATCAAACAGCCAAAGGCTAAGTTATAACGTTAGTAAAAAATAAATAAATAAAATAATATAAAAACCCTCAGATCTAAACAGAATTTCCTCACATGCTCGTTGTCTGCTGTAAGTGTTTTAATCAGCAGAGGCACAAATAGCGCTGTACCAGACGAAAAAAAAGACAGAAATGACCAAAATGTGTTTGGCTGTGTAAACAGAAAGAGAGACGCGCGAATAACTAGAGACTCGAAGCTGGCTGAGCGTGCGTGAGTGGGTGGTGACGTCATCGCCTGGAGCCGAGCGCAACAGCATTGTTGTCAAGTCCTCTGTTTTCCCGACGGACGCCCACCGCAACGCGACTGGGCTAGTTTTGGGTACAATTATGCGTGGTTTGTTGTGAAAACATGGCAACCCTGCTCAACGATTGCTCACTCATTAAAAAAAAATTGCCAAAATCCATTTAAAACCACAAAACATCTATGAAACAGCATATTAAACAAACATAAAGTAAAGCAGTTACTGATGCAGGCAGTCAGTGTGGGGTAAATGATAGTTTATTAGGCAATTAAAACGCTTTATTGAGAAATTTAACTGAGAAACATTTTTGCTGATACAAATACAACCAGCAGACAATAAAAGTTACTAATAAAATGTAAGAAGTAAAAAGCACGTATTTAATATACGGGTAACATTTACTCAATAAACATTTACCCAATAACATTTACTCAGTAAATACTCGAAGTAAATACTATATATATATATATATATATATATATATATATATATATATATATATATATATATATATATATATAAGTAAAGTTAAAATGAACTTGATTGATCTCACATTATTGACTTACAAGTAGGGATGGTATAATGTTTTTAATAGTATTACTACTCTTGCGATACTGATGATCATTCCGGTACTCTGTATATTTTCTTATTTTTATTTTTTAATAAATAAATAAATTAATTAATTAATCATTATAAAAAAATGTTAAAGGACAGAACAGAAATAGCATGGCTTTGTGATATGACATTGTTAAATAAATAATTTATAGCAAAGAAATGTACCACTGTAAAGGCATTATTAGAGGCATTTCCTTAAAGAGCCACACAGATGGGAAATCAAAAATTACCTGTATTACAGTGTATGATGTAGCTGTCCATCAGTGTAAACAATGTGCAAAGTACTTAAACCAAAAAGTACACGATTTATAAAGTTATTGGCTTCTAAAGTAAGGAGTCGACTCTGAATCGCTGAAACGAGTCGTTATAGATTTCAAATCTTTTGCCCTTCTCTATGTACATCACTAGAACACTTTGCATAATAATCTCCGCCTACCGTCTGTGTGGGGAGAAACGGAACTCTGAGCTGCCCCACCCCCCACACAGACGCTCTGGTTGGTGTGAGAGCATCATGTCGAGGAGACAGTGTGTTTTTAATTGTAAAAGCAAGTTTGTTTTATTTTCACTGCCAAAGAATGAAGATCAGAAAAACCAATGGCTAAAATTCATGTTTACCACAATACCAGAGCAGTACAACAAATCCCTTTCCCAAATTTCACTGATGACTGCTTTTCTAATCTCGGGGAGTTCAAGGCGGGATTTTCAAAGCGTTTTCAAGCGTTTGGCCATAAAAGAGGGTTCATTACCAACTTTATTTGGACCAACAAGCATCTCCGAATCACAACGCGAAGTATGATTATGAAGTTATGTGTCTGTTTTCTCCCAAGCGTCTTATCAGTATGTGTGCTGTCTGCAGCCTTTGTCTGCGCTTCATTTACAAACATGTCATTAAAATGAAGTGTAACTCCGTGACTACTCAACGAAGAGACATGAAAGAGATATCTATAGAAAGCTTGACATGTCTTCTTTAAAACTAAACAAGTGCTGCCAAAACAGATATTCTGTGATAAAGTAATCCATGTGAATGCAATGTCTGTTTTTCACGTCTCCCTTCATTATATCTAATGTGACCACGCCCCCACGCTGAACGCGCTATTCAGATTCAAACTGAAGCGCACTGCTTGAATACGCCCACACAGAAGAAAAAGCAGTGAGACTGTTCAAGTTTTTTATTTTACTGTTTGCTTCGCGATGAGAGGAATAAGAAATAATTCACCCCAAAAAGATGCTAACACATTGTTTACCGTGAAGGTGTGTGCGGAACAACCAATCAAAACTGACTATGTTAGTTGACCAATCAGAACACAGTATGCTACCGAAAGGTGGGGTTTAAGGAAACTGAATCTTTTGAACAGCTTCGTGCCACAACTTCTTCGTTGAACAACTTCTGAAGCCAGATTGGTTGCTGTCAAGGAGGTTGTTCTGTGTGAGAAAGACAGAGACTAGGTTGAACACAGCTTGTTCAAGTGTTTTTGCAATGCAATGAAGAAGGGAAACTGGTTTTTAGTTCTCTAAAAGATATGGGTTGAGGGTGGGTTTCTTAATTAGTTGAGTTATACGACCCTGCCTAAATAAAGAGGGAAAAACACCAGTGTGGAGGGATATGTTAATGATGTGAGTGAGTGCAGGTACAACTTCAGGAGAAATGGCTTGAAGGAGATGAGATGGAATAGGATCAAGTGGGCAAGTTGTAGGGTGATTAGAAAGGATGTGTTTTGAGACTTCTGCCTCAGAGAGTGAAGAGAAGGATGTGAATGAATATATGTTTGGTGAGATGTGCTTGACGGATTGTGGTGTGGAAAATTGTGCACTGATGTTTTTCATTTGATTGATGAAAAACGTGGCAAAGTCGTCAGCTATTAGAGATGAAGCAGGAGGGGGAGGAGGAGGACAAAGAAGTGAGGAAAATGTTTTAAAAAGCAAGCAAGAGTTAGACGAATTGTTTATTTTGTTATGGTAGTATGTCTTTTAGCAGTGGAGACATTAGCAGAGAAGGAAGAGAGGAGTGACTGATACACATTAAGGTCGGTATTTTTGAATTTGCATCACACCCTTTCAGCAGCTCAAAGCTTAGAACTATTTTCACGTAGAACATCAGATAATCAAGGGGCAGAAGGGGTGATATGGGCTGGCCTGGAAGACAAGGGACAAACAGTGTCTAAACAAGGTGTAAGAGTGGAGCAGAAAGCATCAGTAGCATTGTAAGCATCAAAAGATGCTAACAGTTTAGGGGAAGGAAGAGAAGATGAAATAATTGCAGATAGCCGGAAGGGTGAGAGTGAGCATAGGTTACGTCGAAAGATGACATGTGGAGGGGTAAGTGATGTGTCAGGGATCACGTTAAGGTTAAGAGTGAGGAGGAAGGGATCTGAGGTGTACAGTGGAGTAGCCAGTACATGATCAGTAGAGCAGTGTCGTGTAAATAAGGTCTAGTTGTTTGCCTGATTTGTGAGTAGCAGTAGTTGACACTCAGTTGAGACCAAAAGAGGCAAGCAGAGTGTGGAAGTCAGCAGAGCTTTATCTAGGTGGATGTTGAAATCTCCAAGCATAACTAGGGGAGTACCATCCTCAGAAAAGGTTGAGAGAAACACATCTAATTCATCAAGAAATTTTCAGATTGGTCCCGGGGGTCGATAGACAATGACAAAATGTATTTTAAGAGGGTAGGTAACATATTATGTTAGACCCTATTCAATCTAAGCTCCTAAAAGAGCTGCTTACAGAAGTCATAGATCATCTTGACTATTATTAATTCCTCATTGTCATTAGGATATGTCCCCAAAACCTTCAAACTGGCTGTTATTAAGCATTTCTTTAAACAACACAACTTGGCCCCAAAAAATTAGTTAATTACATACCGGAGAGCTCGAATCTGCAATCTCCATTTTTTTTTCAAAGATATTAGAAAAGGTAGTATCTTTACAATTATGTTCCTTATTATAGAAAAATGGTATATGTGAGGATTTCCAGTCAGGATTTAGATCGTATCATAGTACTGAGACTGCTCTCCTTAAAGTTACAAATGATCTTATCATCTGATCGTGGTTGCATCTCTCTATTAGTGCTATTGGATCTTAGCACTGCATTCGACACCACTGACCACAAAATTATTTTGCACAGACTAGAAAACTTTTTTGCATTAGTGGATGTTCAAATTGTACTTATCTGACCACCATCAATTCCTAGCAGTAAGTTAACTTAAAAAACATTGCAAGAATCAGATGTTTTGTTTTCAGTCAAGTCAAGGTACTCACATTCATGCTTTTATCTCAAGTAGGGTGGACTACTGTACTGCACTGCTTTCTCAAAAACTGCAGCTCATACCAAAGGCTGCTGGCTTGAACCAAAAAATATGAGCATATCACACCACTCCTCAGGTCTTTGGTTTCCAGTTACATTCAGGGTTGATTTTAAAGTATAATTACTTGTTTATAAATCATTTAATGGCTTAGGCCCTCACTAACTTGCAGATATGCTCACTGAATATAAGCCTAACGGACCACTCTGCATCAGTCAAAAATACCAAGGGTTCACTTTTTTCGCTTTTAGCTATTATGCCACTTGCAGCTGAAACCAGCTTCCAGGAGAGATCAGATGTGCTAAAACCTTATCCACATTTAAATCTATGCCAAAAATACCTCTGTTTAGCTGTGCGTTTACTGAATGAGTACTGTGTTACGTCCAAACTGAGTGAACTGTATTTTATTCTTAACTGTTTTAAATAAAAACAATTTCTGAATATTATAACTTATATGTAAGGCACATTAATGAAATGTGCTATGTAAATACACTTGCCTTTCCCAAATTATTGTACAGCTTTTACAATATTTCCTGCTGCAACAGAAATTAAAACTCCTGGAAGCATTATTTTCTTATTGTTCTTGAGCCTCACTGATATAAGATCAAGAGTAAACACCAACCTGTTCATTCTTCGGTGAGTTTCATTCTGCAGGGTTCTGGATCTCTCATGTTCTCTCTGTTCTTCAATAAACTCTGTCTCTGCATATTTCACATTTTCCTAATGTTCTGATGCTCATCTTGTAGACTGATTAGTTATTTTCCAGCATTTATTGCTGAATTGCAGTGGGAGGAGCTTCACTGAAGGTGTGATTGTTGTGAGAGGAGCTTCACTAAATAATTCTGTGTGGTTGAAGAATAGAAAAAACAGGTACACACACACACACACCATGAACTGGATGCCACTTTGACACGTACCACCTACCTAAGCATTGTTGCAGACCATCTAGGTCTTTTCATGGAAATGGTATTTCCCTGTGGCTGTGGCCTCTTTCACCAGAATAATGCGCCATGGCAAAAAAGCAAAAATTGTTCTGGAATGGTTTGAAGAGCACAACGACATAAGTTTCCCAGATCTTAATTCAATTGAGCGTTTGTGGGATGTGCTGAACAAACAAGTACGATCCATGGAGGCCCCAGCTCAACTTACAGGACTTAAAGGACTTCAAGTTACATTATATGAATTGCCCAAATATACAAAATGCAAGAAGGAGATAAAACTTAACACAATCTTGCCACTTAAATGGCGAATAACCATTTTTATTTCTTTCTAGTTGTTGATGATTTGGCATGATCTTGGATTGTTTGGTTCTTCAGTAACCTTGAGTTACTGTCATAGTGACAGGTCCGTAAGCTTAAACCTGCTCAGGAGCAGGCTATTTCATGTAAACATAATTAGATTGCATCTTTTAAGTAGAATTGATATTTAAAATATGTCCCAGGAGATACAGATAACATGATTTTGACTCTTTAATTAATGCTGTCACATAACAAATCTGCTTCAAAGATAAAATTAAATGAATTGCTGATTACAACTTTGAAATACAAATGTAAAGCCTGTACAAATGAAAAATTCGTGAATATGAATAAAAGGGATGTACATTTTTTTGTAAAAATGCAAATAAATTAAAAACAGTGCACATTTAATTTATATTTTATTGCATTTGTGTCGTTTTGTTTGCTTAGCAGTTTCCATTAATTTGTCAATTTTCAGGGAATACGAGAACGTGCAGTAATCGTAGACAAATTAATCCTGATATTTTAAACAAATCCTCAAAATAGTTTGAAGAAGCAAATTAGCCAGAGATCAGTTATCACCATTAGAAGATCTGGCGTCTTTCAGATAATCTTAGATGTAATAAATGACGTACTGTACGAAGAATGGGCCCCAGGTGGCTTCCAGTATTTTTTTTTACTTTTTTTTTTTTTATTTTTATAAAACATACATTTATATCAATGGGAATGAGAGATGAAGGCCATAATACTAATGTCCACCACAGGATAACAAATCCTTTTAGAGTCTCATTTTAAAATTTCAATGAAATAAAATATTGACTTGTAAAAGGCTATAAGATGCATAAAGTTATAAAGTCTAAATAAGAAATCAAGTCTAAGTCAAATTTTTTATATATCCTAACGATGCTCAAAATATGTGAAGTTACAAGACTACTTGCTGTCCAATAAAAACAACAACAACAATATAATTTGTCTGTTGTAAAATAGTACATAGTTCATGTTGCTTGTTGTTGCTCATTAAAATTGATTTACACACCAGAGTATGTGAGCGGAGCGGAGTGGGAGCGGAGCGTGGAGTGGAGCGGTTTGGTTTTGACAGGAGCGAGGAGCGGATTTTTTAAAAGTCGGAGCGTTGTGGTTTTCACTCGCTCCAAGAGCGCTCCACCACCGCTCCATCACGAGTACAATTCATGCCAACGGCCCGTAATATAACTGCATATTTAGCAAGTATTCACGTTAAACATATTTAACTATAGCTTGATACAGATGGATCTCTCAAATCAGAAGGTTACAATGATGACAATAGCCGAGCGGGAAGTTATAGGTTAGTTCTCAAGGAGTTTGTCTGTTCCTTTTACTGAATATTTTCGGGTCGAAGCATGATTTAAACAGTTACAGCACATTCACACGCAATCGCTTTCGCAATAATGCATTCAAACAAATGTAATCTTACAGTGTTACTTCATCTGTATCTGATTTTGAATGAGCAGAAATCTTTAAGAAATGCATTGATCTGTAGATAAAATAAAAATGTACTGTTATTTTCATCACAAACAAAATTTGCACAGCAGAATACAGTAATTATATTAATGCTGACATCCATGTTATTAGTTTGGCATGTGGTAGGAAAAAAAACTTTGCACACAATAGCCTAAACCACTTTGAAACTCTCCTGTTATTTTATTTTTTTATTTTAATATAGGCTACGTTATGAACATAACATTTCAAACATACTGAAATACTTTAGCCACGGAGCGAAGGCGGAGCGGTGTTTCTGGTATCACTGAGCGCGGAGTGGAGCGGGAGCGGGAAATTGTGAACCCGGAGCGGAGCTGGAGCGGAGTGATTATTAAATGCTCTGAGCGCGGAGGGGAAATTGTTGCCACTCCACTCCACTCACATACTCTGTTACACACATATTAACAGTAACAGAATGATGTGTTTAAAGAGAATTAAAAATAAATCTCAAAAAGAGATCGGTATGTTGTTTGTTGCCATTCTACTATGTTGTCTGTTTACGTTGTATGTGATAATGTCACTGGAATTCGAGTGATCACTGTCCCAAATTACAGTGAGTCAGGGAACATACCAACGCCTGACTTTTTGACATGTTTGGTGAGGACACGGCTGAAACTGCTGGATATTAAGGTGATCTACTTGCTGTGAAAGTTATTTGTATGTCTGTATAGATTAGAAGATTTACTGAAACTCTTCCCACATACAATGCAGTGATACGGTTTCTCTCCAGTGTGAATCCACTCATGTGATTTCAGGGATCCTGACTGACTGAATCTCTTGTCACAGTGTGAACACTTGTAAGGTTTCTCTCCAGTGTGAATCCTCTCATGTGATTTCAGGGATCCTAACTGACTGAATCTCTTGTCACAGTGTGAACACTTGTAAGGTTTCTCTCCAGTGTGGATCCTCTTATGTGTTTTCAGATGTTCGGATTGACTGAATCTCTTGTCACAGTGTGAACACTTGTAAGGTTTCTCTCCAGTGTGGATCCTCTCATGTGATTTCAGATATCCTAACCGACTGAATCTCTTGTCACAGTGTGAACACTTGTAAGGTTTCTCTCCAGTGTGGATCCTCTCGTGCTGTTTCAAACTTTCAGCTCTAATAAAAATCTTCTCACACTCAAAACACATATATTCTCTCACACCAGTGTGTATCTTCTGATGTACTTTTAAACTCTGCAGATGTGAAAAACTCTTTCCACACAAAGAACATGAATGTGGTTTCTCCTTTGAATGAACTTTCAGGTGCTGCTTCAGGTTTGAAGCCCTCAAAAATGTTTTTCCACATTGATCACATGGGTACAGTTTTTCTAAAGTGTGGATGTTCATGTGTATCTTTAGGTATGTTGATTGTGTGAAACTCTTCCCGCACTGATCACATCTGTATGGTTTCTCTCCAGTGTGGATCTTCATGTGCATCTCAAGACTATGTTTGCTTCTCAAACTCTTTCCACACTGAGTGCAGGTGAAAGATTTCTTGTCTCTTCTCTTCTTTAAATCTTTCTGTTTGGTTTGAGAGCGACTCAAAAAGTTTTCTCCAGTTTTGACATGATGCTTCTGCTCCTCTTCATTAATTTCCTCATTCTCTTTTTCTTCAATCAACTCTGAAATTAAACTAAAATATCTAGGTACATCACAGAGAAATGTGAAAGGACATAAGTGATTGCTCTACAGATCTTTAATCAAAATGATACATTTTATAAATTACATGTCCCTGAAACTTTCCATGATTGAGGTACATTGATCTTTCTATTATTACCTTGAATTATGTTATCTATAGTGAGAACTATTAAATATATTAAATCAACTCCAGAAGTTTATAGAAAGTTATAATTTGATGCTTCAACTATATTATTGCACAGCTCTATATAACCTTAATGTTCATCATCACTGAAGAATCAAGAATAAACACCAACCTGTTTGTTTTTCAGTCTGGTTCATTCTGCAGTGTTCTTGATCTCTCTGTTCTTCAATAAACTCTGTCTCTGCAGATTTCACTTCTTCCTGATGCTTTGATGCTCGTCTTCACTTGTAGACTTATGGGAATATTCCAGCATTTATTGCTGAAATGCAGTGGGAGGAGCTTCACTGAAGGTGTGATTGTTGTGGGAGGAGCTTCACTGAAGGTGTGATAGTTGTGGGAAGAGCTTCACTGAAGGTGTGATTGTCGTGGGAGGAGCTTCACTGAAGGTGTGATTGTCGTGGGAGGAGCTTCACTGAAGGTGTGATAGTTGTGGGAGGAGATTCACTGAAGGTCTGATTGTGATCGCTGTACAGTAAGAGGAGCAGATCTGTCAAAATCAAATAAATCACTTTGTACACCTTTATACTTATTCACATATTTTAAGTATTTATGCTTATCTATATACCCATTTGGTAATATAACTTTTAAGTTAATTAACTGTAAACTGTTTTTACTCATTCACAAGTTCTATTCCCATTTTTGTCTCTTAATATATTCAGGAATTTCATCCACATATTACTTTCCTACATTTACTTGCCGTATCATTAATATATAGGCTAGGCAAAAAAAGCTTCAGTGAAAGGAAACCAAATATAAGAATGTATTTTTGAAAGAGAGGAAACAAACACAAATAAAAAAAATAGTTCAAGAATAATCTGTAATTTACTTTAAAAACATAAATAGTTATGTGGCATTATCTTTTAATGCCACAATAGCTCATTGCGTAGTATGCCGAAGTCTGCTGACACCAATTAAATGAGCTTAATGTGGTAATTAAATATCTACATGGTTTGCCAGCAGCTCTGATAATATTATTGTGCCTCAGACTAAAAATATTGAGGGCCTGTTTACACCTGGTCACTTCATGCATTTTCTCTGTATCTCTATATCAGTGGTGGAAAGAGTACTGAACATTTTTACTTGAGTACAAGTACTGTTACATTGCTGTAATAATACTCAATTACAAGTAAAAGTACTGGTGTTAAAACAGTACTTAAGTAAGAAGTACAAAGTACTCAAAGTACTTTTACTTGTTTACATGTGCAAACAAGTGCGCACTGTGCACAACTGCAGATAATTTAATTTCCCACTCAAGTCGAGTCAGGGGTGTGCGATACAGCCATGTCTGATAATATGGTAAGTGTTGTTGTAATGATGTGCTACCAAATATCACTGACCACACATCGATTTATTGGTTTATTAAAACCCAAAATTCCAGGCATTCTACATTGTAGATGGCAAAAATCCTTCTGTATGCTTTTTATATTTATATAATTTCATGTAGCCTAGGCCTAGTTAACACACAATGGGTACCGGTGTTTACTTATTGAATGAATCAGCCGTTTGAATGAATCGGATGAATATCAATGACTCACTCATTGACATTCACTTGTTGTCACCTACTGGTGATTTTAATTTCACATTTTGAGTATTTTTTCAAGTTTTAAATTATTTCAAAATAATTTCAATTATTTTAAAACATAAGGCCCATTTATACATCTGTATCTGCAGTTTAAATGCATCCATATCCCCTCTGAGATACATAAACTGTGTAAATGCATGCTCTTTCAGATGCAGATTCCAGAAATGTTTTCTTATGTTGGAATGAAAGACACTAAGTACTGGAAGAAGTGCTTCTTATTCTTACCCAAAAATAATAATGGAAGTAATAATTGTAACTGAACACAATCTTGCTACTCAAGCTGTGTATGAATTTTAGCTTCTTTTCCATTTTGCATTTGCTTGTACTTTTACTTTCAATACTAAAGTACATTTAAGATAAAAATAAATACTTTTTGGACTTAAGTACAATAAATATCACATACTTTAAGACTTGTACTCAAGTACATTTACATTTACATTTATTCATTTAGCAGACGCTTTTATCCAAAGCGACTTACAGATGAAGACAGTGGAAGCAATCAAAAACAACAAAAAGAGCAATGATATATAAGTGCTATAACAAGTCTCAGTTAGGTTAATACAGTACACGTAGCATGGGATTTTAACTAATATAATAAATAAAAAGAAAACAGATAGAATAAAAAATAAAAGAATAGAGCAAGCTAGATAGAGGTCTTTACACATACACACACACATACATATACAATTGCATAATAAATGAAAAGAAAATAGAATACAAAAAGATTAGAAAGGTAGTTAGATTTTTTAAAGAATAGAATTAGAATAGTGAGTGTTAAAGTTAGAGGGTCAAATAAAGATGGAAGAGATGCGTTTTAAGCCGATTCTTGAAGATGGCTAAGGACTCAGCTGCTCGGATTGAGTTGGGGAGTTCATTCCACCAGAAGGGAACATTTAATTTAAAAGTCCGTAAAAGTGACTTTGTGCTTCTTTGGGATGGCACAATCAAGCGACGTTCACTTGCAGAACGCAAGCTTCTAGAGGGCACATAAGTCTGAAGTAACGAATTTTGGTAAATGGGTGCAGAGCCAGTGGTAGTTTTGTAGGCAAACATCAATGCCTTGAATTTGATGCGAGCAGCTATTGGAAGCCAGTGCAAATTGATAAACAGAGGTGTGACGTGTATACTTTTTGGCTCATTAAAAATTAATCTTGCTGCCGCGTTCTGAATTAATTGCAAAGGTTTGATAGAATTGGCTCGAAGACCTGCCAAGAGGGCATTGCAATAGTCCAGCCTGGACAGTACAAGAGCTTGAACAAGGAGTTGTGCAGCATGTTCCGAAAGAAAGGGCTTGATCTTCTTGATGTTGAATAAAGCAAATCTGCAGGATCGGACAGTTTTAGCAATGTGGTCTGAGAAAGTCAGCTGATCATCAATCATAACTCCAAGGCTTCTAGCTGTTTTTGAAGGAGTTATGGTTGATGTGCCTAACTTGATGGTGAAATTGTGATGGAATGATGGGTTTGCTGGAATCACAAGCAGTTCTGTCTTGGCATGGTTGAGTTGAAGGTGATGGTCCATCATCCAGGAAGAAATGTCAGTTAGACAAGCTGAGATGCGAATAGCTACCGCCGGATCATCAGGATGGAATGAGAGGTAGAGTTGAGTGTCATCAGCATAGCAGTGGTATGAAAAGCCATGTTTCTGAATGACAGAACCTAATGATGCCATGTAGACAGAGAAGAGAAGTGGTCCAAGAACTGAGCCCTGAGGCACCCCAGTAGTTAGATGTTGAGACTTGGACACCTCACCTCTCCAAGATACTTTGAAGGACCTATCTGATAGGTAAGACTCAAACCATTGAAGTGTTGTTCCTGAGATGCCTTTCGCCAGTAGCGTTGATAGGAGGATCTGGTGGTTAACCGTGTCAAAAGCAGCGGACAGATCAAGCAGTATAAGTACTGAAGATTTGGATTCTGCTCTTGCCAGTCTTAGAGCTTCAACAACTGAGAGCAAGGCCGTCTCAGTTGAATGTCCACTTCTGAAGCCAGATTGGTTGCTGTCAAGGAGATTGTTGTGTGTGAGAAATGTAGAGACTTGTTTGAACACAGCTCATTCAAGTGTTTTTGCAATAAAAGGAACAAGGGAAACTGGTCTGTAGTTCTCTAAAAGAGATGGGTTGAGGTTGGGTTTCTTAAGTAGTGGAGTTATACGTGCCTGTCTAAATGATGAGGGAAAAACTCCAGTGTGGAAGGAAGTGTTGATGATGTGAGTGAGTGCAGGTACAACTTCAGGAGAAATGGCTTGAAGGAGATGAGATGGAATAGGATCAAGTGGGCAAGTTGTAGGATGATTAGAAAGGATGAGTTTTGACACTTCTGCCTGAGAGAGTGAAGAGAAGGATGTAAATGAGTGTAAGTTTGCTGGTGATATGAGCTTGACTGATTGTGGTGTGGAAAATTGTGCACTAATGTGTTTAATTTTATTAATGAAAAATGTTGCAAAGTCGTCAGCTATTAGAGATGAAGCAGGAGGAGGAGGAGGAGGACAAAGAAGTGAGGAAAATGTTTTAAAAAGCATGCGAGAGTTAGATGAATTGTTAATTTTGTTATGGTAGTATGTCCTTTTAGCAGAGGAGACATTAGCAGAGAAAGAAGATAGGAGTGACTGATACACAATAAGATCAGTAGTATTTTTGGACTTGCTAAGCTTAGAACGGTGTTCGCGTAGAACATCAGATAACCAAGGGGCAGAAGGGGTGTTACGGGCTGGCCTGGAAGATAAGGGGCAAATAGTGTCTAAACAATATGTAAGAGTGGAGCAGAAAGTATCAGTAGCACTGTTAGCATCCAAAGATGCAAACAGTTTAGGGGAAGGAAGTGAAGATGAAACCATTGCAGATAGCAATATTCCAAACTGTGACTTCAACTTCTACCAAAGTAATTTTCTTCTACGATATCTGTACTTTACTTTAGTATGACTTTCAGGTTCTTACATCACTGGAATTACCATTGTACGAAATGTGCTATACTGTATAAATAAACTTGCTTTGCCATGCCTAAGTGATGTCCCTTGCCATCTTTTATTATTATAATTAATTGAATCTCTGAACATTTTACAACAGTAGACAGGTAAAAACATAAAAAGGATTACAATATAACTTGCAGTCCCCACCTGCACTCTCCACTACCTGCGACGTCACTAGCAGTCAACACCATAGAACGGCAGAATAGCAATAAAATGCACAAAGTTTCTTGTTAACATGGTATGGCAAACAATATTTTTGTGTTTTTCTTGCATTTCAAATAAATTAATGCATGTGGAAAAAATACTCTCCCTTCTACCACATGCTCTCTGTTCTGCCATGCCTCTTCCTAGCAACAACAATTGCAGCCATTGCAAGCACAAAATAGATTAAGACATGCTTTTCGGGGGGGGGGGGGGGGGGTTTGGGGGGGGGATCCAGTACGTATCCAAACCAGATGGTGGATCAGCACCTAGAAAGGACCTTTATTGCCCTGAAAGACAGCAGAGACCAGGACAACTAGAGCCCCAGATACAGATCCCCTGTAAAGACCTTGTCTCAGAGGACCACCAGGACAAGACCACGACAAACAGATGATTCTTCTGCATAATCTGACTTTGCTGCAGCCTGGAATTGAACTGCTGGTTTCGTCTGGTCAGAGGAGAACTGGCCACCCAACTGAGCCTGGTTTCTCCCAAGGTTTTTTTCTCCATTCTGTCACCGATGGAGTTTTGGTTCCTTGCTGCTGTCGCCTCTGGCTTGCTTAGTTTGGGTCACTTCATCTACAGGGATATCGTTGACTTGATTGCAAATAAATGCACAGACATTATTTAATTGAACAGAGATGACATCACTGAATTCAATGATGAACTGCCTTTAACTATCATTTTGCATTATTGACACACTGTTTTCCTAATGAATGTTGTTCAGTTTCTATGACGAAATGTATTTTGTTTAAAGCACTATATAAATAAAGGTGACTTGACTTGATTTGACTTGAGGATAAGGTGGAGGGACGGAGGGACAGGTCCATAGAGGGAAAAAGAGACAGGAAGTGAAAAAACAAAACAAAACAACAACCACAAGGAGACCAGGAGGGAGGTGGACCGGTGGAGGACCAGGGGGATGGACAAAGGGCCAGGTCCATAGAGGGAAACAGAGAAAACAAAACAAAGAGGCCAGGAGGGAACGGAAAGTTCAGGGGCCCAGGGAAGAGCCGACAGGGAATCCAGGGTGGAGCAGGTGGAGCTGGAGCCCACTGGGATGGCGCAGATTGGAACTGGAGCCCACAACAGCCGCGCAGACGGGTCTGACGCCCACCAGGGCAGTGCAGAAAACAACCACCACCCTGCGGTCAAGACAGAGGCCCACCAGGGTGGTGCAGATGGCCACCACAGCCGAGGAGACAAGACAGATGCCCACCAGGGCAGTGCAGAGTACCACCACAGCTGAGCAGATGAGACAGAAGCCCACCAGGGCGGCGCAGAAGACCACCACAACCGTGCGGTCAAGACAGAAGCCCACCAGGGCGGCGCAGAGGACCACCACAGCTGTGCGGTCGAGACAGAAGCCCACCAGGGCGGCGCAGAGGACCACCACAGCCGTGTGGTCGAGACAGAAGCACACCAGGGCAGTGCAGAAGACCACCACAGCCGTGTAGTCAAGACAGAATCCCACCAGGCCGGCGCAGAAGACCACCACAGCCATGCAGTCGAGACAGGAGCCCCACCAGGGTGGCACAGAAGACCACCACAGTGGGATCAATGGCACAGGAGAGCAAATCTGGTTAGGTAAGCCTGAAATAGAGAACATGAACATGTTAAGAGTGGCCTAAGTGGCCCTGAGGAGATGGTAGATGGTCTCCATGGCCATGACTGCACAGCAAAATCTCCAGTGTTAATTTAACACTTTGAGTGTGGACTCATATAAACTCTGAAGCAGTGTTAAAAGTAACACTGAAGTAGAGTTGAAGTTCATGAGATAATTAAGAAGTTAATTGAGTTATGATTGACCATTATTGAAGACACCTGATGTTAACAAGCAGAATCACCAAACGAGAAAATCACAATTTGTGTGTCATCATTATAGTGGTCAGTGTTGCTTTAGTTGTGATCTTGGCTTGTGGCTTTTTACTCTTAAAATTTGTTTGGCAAGCCAAGAGCAAAAGTCATGGGGTGGTGATGATTATGTTTTAATGTAATTGTTGTTTGACCTGAGTTACTGAACTAATTTACAGTGTTTTCTCTAAATAAAGCTTCCATTATTGATTGTAACGGCTTTGATTCCACAATGAAAGCATCTGCATTTTGTAGCCATCTCTTGCAAGTGATTCTGATTTTTTATTTATATATTAAAGAGTCTTATTTTAGGCACACACAGATAACAAGAATCAGCATATGAATCTCAACAACGGTGACAAAAAGCATATCCAGATAAACAGATCAACTCTGAACATCACAAAACTAGATACTAAAAATTCACATAAAAACAGCAAAAATAAAATCTAGTTAGATAAAAAATTTAAAAAGACAGTTCAGCTCATAATTTATTCATGCCGCAATGCATGATGGGAGCCATGGATGTTTTTTTTGGCTACAACATGCTTTTTTGATGGTCACCGTTGTTGTGATGCTCACGCTGATTCTTGATATCTGCGTGTCTAAACTAAAGAATTTTTTCTTTATGTAGAATTTACCTTTAAAAACATGTCATATCATGCCAAAAATGCTGGATTACTATCTTTTTTTCCACTTAATTTATGTATACTTTAAAGAAACCTGAACTCACGCATTCAGGTCACTCCATGACAATTAGTTCAAACCACATCAATAGCACACATGATTGCCTTTGCTCTGGTCTGTATGTTATAATTCTATTACTACAGCCCCACAAAGTCTAAAGTAAATAACTGAAGGTTCAAGATTCCCACTAAAGGCAAACGCTGGACCCTATGATGGTGACACACAAATTGT